>NW_027124301.1:33342-43449 GCF_001457755.1 Trypanosoma equiperdum | reverse complement strand
TCGAAGGTGAGGCCAAAAAGCAGGAAGCCCAAAGACCCTAGAAACCCACCAAGGGGGAGTAGCACCATCGGACCAGCGTAATCGAACAGAGCACCGATTGGAAAGCTGCAGTAACCGATGCAATTGCCGACGGTACTGATAGTTGCAATTTCACTTTGCGACAGACGATACTTTTTTCGCAGAAGAACGGCCATTAATGTGAAGCAATATGGGGCCGCTGTAGAAGCCATTGTATACACCCCGGAAGCTAACATGCGTACTCGCGCAAGGTCATCGATAATATACGTCATTTTGTGACCTTTCTGTGTGTACACGTTGCACTATACTGTTTCGAGTTTGTAAGGGGAATGGGTATCGTTGTTGCTGAGGAATACTGCTTCCTTTCTTGGCTGGTTTTTGTTTTACTTTCGCATTACCTATCTGTAAGTTTGTTTTTGAAGAGTAGTTGATTGCTAATGGGCTATGCCGACACAGTTTGCTGTTAATTATTGTCGCTTCTGCTTTTTTTTAAAAAAAGAAAAAAATGCTCATCTTAAAACTGTTTAATATTCTTGGGGGGAGGGGAGTGTCTTCATTTCTTGCAGAGTACCTATGGCGCAGTATTTGCTATTGTGGCCACACTTCGTGGCAGCAAAGCCCCTCAAACATCTCTGCTGCGAAGCACGATTACCAGCATTGTTATTTGGATTCATTTATGCGATGCTTTGCATTTCCTCCCCCGACACGGCAGTCTTTAAGTGTTCGGGAGCTCCCTCGTGATGGCACCTCCTGGCAGTGTACTAAAATGTTTAGCGCAATTTTCGTTTGTTGCACGTCTCGATCTCTGAGGGCAATGACACTGGGAAGAACATGGAAAGGTTCCGGTCCCCAGCTCTTAGACCCTCATTATACCACGGGTAGTTGGTGGATATAGCGCTTTGCCTCGGAAGGGAAAACTGTGCTCCCGCTGTCGCGATTTGTCAACATCGCAGCGTTACAAAGAAAAAAAGCGAAGGCCTACAAGTTAATGGGCAAACGGTTGTGTAAAATGTATGCTATGTGGGTGGGTGTGGAGAGGGGGGGGGATAAAGGTGAGCACGGAAACGCTGACGGTACGCCAAATGCATCAGCTTCAAGTTGTACGGCCATTGGCAGCGTAATGTTGTAATAGAGTTCCGTTTTTTAAAGGAAAAGACAAAGGGTAACAGCAAAACAATAGGGTTGTAAGGCATGCAGAGAGAAGAGTGAGAATAATTGGCCAAAACCAAGCACAGACACCAATCCCTCAACGGCACTAACCAGAGAGACAGCAACCAACGGCGAAGAAGAGCAATGGAAGGGAAAGTGCTAACGTAGTTTCAAGGCGATGCGTCCCGCGGTGCCATTAAAAGGACCGAGACTTGCCAGACACCAGCGCCCCACCGTGTGCAGTAAACAGAGACAAGGTGACCCACGAGTCACGAAAAATAAAGGGCGTGAACATCTCGTCCATACAACATGGGGTGACTCACGTCACAAAGCCCAAACTACTGATGTTATCCACATCCCGGCGTGGTGGTCACCCGCTTCTATCAAGTGACTAGCTACTCGGCAGCAAAAGAATGGGGGGAGGAAGTGCTAGCATAAACACTCATAATGAAGATCTTAGAGTTACAACAAAGGAGGGAAAGTGTGGGGAAGCATGCATAACATGCGCTCCGTGGGATTGTGTTACATGCCGTTCGCGAACAGGCAACTTCTTTAGTGTGTATTGGACCGCTGACAGAGACCAATTAAAATCATCCTCGGAACTTCCTTAAACCAGACTATCAGACTAGCGACGCAGTAAGAAGGCGAAGAGTACACCCATTAATGGCACGACGACGATGGCAGCTACCAAGTGAATAGTGATAAGTGGTTTACTCTTCAACCACATCAGCCACATTCCTCCTTGTGGTGCGGGAAACAACAACAAACTCTTGTTCTTCGGCAGAGCCAACGTCTCTTCCGCGTTGCAACGCACCACACCACTCCCAAACCCGCTGGTCGTGGAAAGATCGCTTGCCCTCTCCACGGCGCGGCACGAGCGCCGACTATTTTCACCGTTACCATACGATACAACAGTTGATTGATCTCGGCATTCATGGAATGGTAGAGCAGAAACCACGACGTTCTGCGCAATATCTGCGGTCAATACATCATTTAGTGATGAAACAGCGACGGAAGAGATGGGCTCACGGTGCAACGCTGGTAGCCACTTGGCCCCTCGCCGCTCCTTTGGTGGACGGAGTGTTCGCGTTTGAAAGCTACCGTTATCACTATATGAAACGGCTGCAAGCGCCCCGTCGACTGTTCCAACGAGCCAGTTGTGGGGGATGGCGGTTCCAACTCCCTCCCCTTGCATAGCAGCCCCGTCTGGGCTCTCCCTACAATAATAGCAGGGGCTGATGGAAGTAACGCCATCATTCACCACAGGTGATGGCTCGGGTGAGAAGTACACGCGCAACGCGAGCCTCCTTCGCCTGGTTCTCCCCACGTCGTTCGCAGCACATGACTCATCAACGACACCACAAGGGAGTTCAGAAGCGTTTGTTGCAGCAACATCATCGCAAGGGGAAGATGTGCTAACCACCCGAGCCGACAGCATGTACGACTGGTTTCTCATGACATTGAAGACAACGAGAACAATCCTAGCCACTAGCATCTCCCCGCGCACACCCTCCTCGCAATGTAGGCGACGGGCCCGTCTCCACAATTCACTGGCTACACAGGGCTTGACGTTTTCAACCCCAAACAACTGCACTATTCGCATTGACGATTTCATCAACGAAAAAGGAATACGGCAATCCTTTCCAGTGAGCACACAAAAATCATCAAGCCTCGTACCAACACGTCTGCTCTCGCTCCGCCTGCTGCTCCAGTCAACCCCACCGCCGATGGAAGCGGCCAGCTCAGATGCCGTGGTCGAGACCAATCTTTCGTGTATTTGCAACTTCATGGCGGACAATCGAAGCGTTTTGTCCTGCACAAGAACTGCGATGATTAGATAATCGGAGTATCGCTGGCATCCTTTCGCCCCGTCCTTGGTTTTACTTTTTTTGGGCACAAAGAAACGGTTGGCGTGAAGATCATTGACACGAGCTGGAAGCGACCAGCTGGCGAGGGGTTCTACGCTCTCCACTAGTGAAGGCGATATTCCCGGCGATGATTGCTTATAATCAGGTGTGCTGCCCCTGCACGTACCTTCATTACCACTGAGTTCGCCACTGCCAGTTGATAGCGGCTTCCGTAGTAAAGAAGAAAGCTCATACACCAAAATCCCTTCCTCATCGTGGGCAACAACGACAGCACCTTGGACGATTGCAATAGGCTTCTTGTCTGGGTTCTTGGGGTCAGCGGGAACACTAACACGGGCCTGCCGCCTTAAAGTGAGGCCCTTTGTTTCAGGGTCCCTCCACACATCAATCAGCGTAAAGCACGTAATGTGACTAATCGCCAGATAGCCCAATACACCCTCCGACAACTTGGTTTTGTCATTGCACATCAAAAAGGACGATGCGCACCAAGGTATATCCCCTTCCAAGTCAATGGCTGTGACAAAACTCCACGGCCTCGAGGGCAATTGGTCCTCCCGCTTTGCCTTTATTGAATCCTCATCGGGGCCCTGGAGGGTGCTAACGGAAACAATGGCGAGCAAATTGGCCATACCAAACCGCCTGCCTCCTCCTCCCGCTCCAACAACGGCATAGTGGTCGTCCAACCACCGCGTGAAGTACACAGGCGAAGGGAACTGCATACAATTGGCAGCCTTCCCAGACGCCGCCACAACATCCGCTGCTGAAAGTGAAGGGGGCCCCTCGCTACTCATTGTTTCCGAGGACGGAAATACCTTGGTGTCCGCGTTCATTGTTGTGAATGATACGATAGGGAAGAAAGCAAAAAAAAAAAAAAGAGAGAGAGAGAAGTGCTGGAGGCAGCGGACAATCACAACCGAAGAAACCGGCACTGAATTCAAGAGGTTTTAAAAAGCCAGCGGCAGTTTCGGTGAATGTCCAGGGGAAGCAGGAATTATTAAATCCGCGACGTCTCCACCAAAAGGGGCTGCGATGCCCCGCCTAAGTTTCATATATAATTTTTTTTTTTGACTCCCCGCAAAATAGGAACACAGCTCAACGTGGCGCCACTCACATTACGTCCACGTGTTCCGGGGGCAAGCAACAGCCAGAACAGCCCCAGCTGGAAAGCGAAAGAGTTCTTCCTGACGTCGAAGCCCAAACAAGAACAAAGGAGGCGACAGCGCTCCGCACAAAAAAGGAGAGGCACGTACATATACTTATGTATCTGCATGCATATGCACGGAAGTAGAAAGGGAAACACCTGCATGTCCAGACGTAACCAAATGCATAACTCCTTTTGTCATGCGCACTTCCGCCCAGTTGTAACCCCTAGTCACATTCTTCCCTTCTCCTCCACCGTTGCTGCCACTCAACTCCATCCGTGTCTTAGTCCCCACGAACATATCAAGCCCAGGCGATTTAATTCACCCTCCACCGATAGTTGAAACGATCGTTATGAATCTGCTTCATCGTCGCAACGTGCTTTGGTACGACATTAACCATTGGGAGTGCACGCACCTGCCGGCGGACCGCCGCAGACTTCCGCTCCCGGGCCACATTATCTGTTGCATTCCAAGGATCCCCAAGTGCCGCATTCACTGCTGCCTGCCCATACGTGTTCACCAGACGCGCTTGATCCTCCAGGACCTTCATTGTCTTGAACTGCATGAATGCAATAAACGACTTTTGCAATCTCCGGTGCCAGCGGCGCCGGAGCATCTCCCCCTCGCGTAGTTTGCACTCCGTTGAGTTCGATTTTTCCTGATATGAGCGGAACAACTGAAAGTGACGCAGCCGTGAGTGGTGCACGTAATGCATGATACGTCGATCCACCAGCGTTATTGGCTCATTGGGCCGCACTTCCTCAACCATCGGCGTGCGCCCGTAGAAGTGACTGATACCACCGTGAGCACCCTTCCACTTACTGTACTTCATAGTTCCCATCGCCTTGCGGTGGTACATCATGTAACCACCCAACCATAGGCGGGTTGTGTGGAGCATGGTGCCGATAATTATCACTTTTAAAACTGCACGCGGGTCAACAGAACACACAACGGCGCCCGTGAAGTGATTGACACCGAGGAACCCCCAGCTATCCTGGTGTGCTACTGAGTCGTGGTTTGAGTTTGAGCGGTGATTAATGAAAAGAACAGAAGGTAGAGTAAGTAAACCAAGTCGGGCAGTACCAATTTACAAACGCGAGTGGGGTAAAAGCGAGGCCACGCAAACAGCATCCCAGAGTGTGCTGCAGGGGGATACTGGTGTTTTTTTTCTTCGCAAATTGTTATCCTTACGCGGCCCACACCAATTCCATTGTAACGGCCACTCCATGAAACCTTGTGTTACTGTCTGGTGAGTTCACAAACCGCAGCCACATAATAAAACGTTGTTATATCCCTTTCCTCCGTGGCACCCTCCTTCTCCTCCACCTCACAGCCATGTGGGAGGACGACCATAAGCACGATGGCGTAGTAACTCGTCAACTGGTTCCACCGGTTATTGCAGAGCCAGTGCACATACGCCTCCTTCCGACCTCCGCTGTTGATATTCTTTTGCCAACCCTTTACAATCGCGGCTGCGTGAGACGCAAGGGGATCCACGCCTATGACTTCGCTATGAGCGGCTGCCCCATCATCGACAGCGACATCTTCGATTTCTTCCACTTTTATTTCTGCATTCTTTTTATTTTTCATCTGTTGTCTAATTGAAGCACTGGTGCGAATCAGGGATATCACCTGGTCCGCCTCCCCAGTTAGCACACCAAAGCAGCAATGCCGACCAGCAAGGTCCATTAACTCCTCTTGTACAACTTGCTCTTGACCACTTCCCGATACGTCGTAGTGATGGGGGTCCAGATCGCTCGGGGAAAAATACAAAGAAGGCGGTAACCTTCCGATCGAGTGCGAGTCATCTTCCTTCGCCACCAGATGCGGTATAAACGGGCGTTGGCGTCCATCGGACACGCGAATGGAGCGCAGGAACGGCGGTAACCCAAAAAACTCGGCAACGTGCAGGAGACGCGCTAGCGCTTCCGCACGGTCATATTTTTGTAAAATGTAGGCTCCAGAGGAAATGCGTAGCGGCATAACGAATGGCGAGCCCCAAGACTCACCGCACGGTACACACTCATTCACTTTCTCCAGTAAGTTCCTTACCACATCTTGTTCTCCCTGGCGCATGGCACTCACTTCAGGCATGGGCTCCACAAAGTCGATCTGGCCTGCTGTTGGACCGAAGAGTAATTTTGCAACTTCACCTTTCGTACCTACACGGCGTAGCGCGGGAACCAAGCGAAGGTGGAACTCCCGCATTTGCTGTAAGCGTCTCAAGCATTCTAGACGTCTGCGTAAAGCACACGGACTTGTTGGTAGCAATTCTGAAGCTGTACTATTGATGGTGCCAGTACGACCTCCATGAGTAAGCAATATGGAAAACTTCATTGGAACCGCAGCCTCCGAAAGCTCCACTAGCTTACGCACCAACCTCCAGCGTTGATGGGGTGGGAGAGTTACCGGTACCCCGTTATTTTGAGTGAGGCTCCTGCCACCTTGAAGACCGTTTTCCACGTAAATGGTAGGCTGTAAAAGCCATGTGGCATCCACGAGAGCCTGTACAGCTACCAGTAGCCGATCCTCCGTGAGGGCTGAAAACGGGAAGCGCGGCTCTCCCGACATGAAGGGCAATAATTGATCCACCTCTACAAGTGTTCCAATGTTGGCTAAAGACTGCACCAAAATAGCTGGTCTGCACATACCGCGCCAGAGGTTCACTTCTGGTGCTGTCGGAAGAATGTGTAGGCGGTTTCCCCGCGGCTGTTGTTTCCCGACAGGGGATGGTTGTACGCCCACGGCACCTGCAGCCCCCGACCTTTTCCCAGATTGCGGCATAACATCCGAATTTTGACGACCGGATGCCTTCCATGGAGCTGCAGCAGACGGTACCTTCTTGCTATGGCGCTGCACCGGTGGCTTCACATTGGATGACGCCACAGACTGCTTCTTTGATGCTGCAGGCCGCCGCCGTACCATATAACTTCGTAGGGGTCTCTACGCATTAACAAGGGTGATTGCAGTTTTTTTTTTAAAAAATGTGAGGGGATAACATCGCGAAACGGAAAAGACCCATAAATGAGGATTACGAGACGGAGCACCATGAACCAAATTGTCTTCGAATAGCTGAGGCAAACACAAAAAGTTGCGGTTTCGCTCGAAGAGGAGGGGATGGGGGGAACAGCCGAGGAAACAAAATGGCAACAGTTTCCACGAAGCGTAGTCAACAGAGCTCACAAGGATGTGAGGGGAAACCGTCAATGGGCAATACCCTCTCTGAGACGCACACGCACACGCAAAGGCACACATCTAAAGGCGTGTTTTTGCTCCCTCAAGTGTAGGCAAGCGTTATTAGTGATGTGGCTGCGACTATCGACACACAGGGAAGAGGAGGGAAAAAAAAACACGATGTAGACATTTGCCCTATTGGCCATTTTAGTTTTCCCCTCTCATTCTTCGGTTTCATTCACCACTCAAACTCGGCGGCAACTTAGCCGACATTTTCCAACTCTAGACTTTCCAAATGGCCGCAACGGTTAGGCACATTTACTGCACTCACTGACTGAAACGAGGTTAGAAAAGGGGGAAAAAAGAGAATAACATCAGTGACAACGACAACAACTAACCTTCCTCCCCCACCCCCAAAAAAAGAAAAAGAAAATGTTGAAAATTTATACATACATACAAACACAAAGCCCAGTTACTCCTCCCCTCCTTCTGTGCTCTCCAATAAGTCCCGGTCATTTCTTCTTTTCTCTTTTAACCCTCTCAGAAGAGAGCAGAGCGTGACAGCAAGCAAACAATAATAAAAATGAATAAACAAATAAATAAACGGAGAAGTTTAGCACAACAGCAAAACAATGCCACTAATATTTATAAACAAACCCAGGAGGGCTTTCCTCAGCCCAGCAAATAACGCTTCACCAATTCACACCCACGCGTACGGATTGCATAGAGCTGCAGCACCCAATACAAACCGTCTCGCACCCTCCTATCCTCCCGTGCAACGCCGCCACCACAACCCATTGAACCCTCAATATCATCCGGCAGCTCAACACCACTGCACCAACTTCCAAAAAACTGTGGAACCACAACCCATACAAATTGCCCATCCCCAGAGAAGAAACACGACTGCAAGCCGCAGTGTTTGATGCACCCACCAGTAGTGCTGAAGGAGTTAGAAGAATTTCCGCGCCCGCTGTTTTGTGTAACGGTGGCTTGCGCAAAGCTTCGCAGCTCCGCACCACCGTCTGCTGAGGCAGCGGGACAGGCTGGCTGCTCCGACAACTCATCGCAATCAGCGCTACCACAACGAAATACGTGCAATGTCCCGCGGCTGCTCAGAGCGGCGAGCTGGCGGCCGTTTGAACGACCCGTCGAGTCAAACGCGAGAGAATGTATGCGCGCCTTCGTCACGCCGCGACGGAACACAAAAAGTAACCGTGCACTCGGTATTTCAAACACCTTCACCGTTGTGCCGCGGGAAGAAGCTGTTGCCAGCCGGCTTCCATCGCGCGTCATAGCGAGACACACAATTGGGCCCCGGTGCGCCTGCACGATTGCCACGCGCTCTACAGAAGGGCTGCGACCGCCATGAGGCTCAGTGTTTGGTTCCACCTTGCCGCCTAACCGCTTTCCACAAACCTGAGCAACCCACACATCCCCGAGTCCGTTGTCAGACTGCGGATACGCTAAATAAGTTACGGGCTCCCCGCGCGGGTCCATCGTGGGTTCGGAGAGTTGAACCAACCCACTGGGGTTGCGAGGCTTAGTGGTACTTAATTTCGCCAGATGCTGCAGCGTGGCCAGGTCCATAACATGCACACAATCCTCTAGAATTACAACTAGCAGCTCGCTGTTCATACGCACACCCACAACAGCCGCCTCAAAGCTCGCGGTGGCGATAACTTCATCTGCGCAGACATCGTAAAGTTGGAGAGCGCGTGGTGTTGTCATTACTCTCCCCTCTTCTCCTCCTCTTCCTTCCCCCATATTGTCAGACCTCCAACTACCGGTCACCCCACCACAACTCAGAACAAATGCAATGAGAGGAGTTTCACCAAGTACTGCTACAACACCAGGAATGCCGTCCACTTTACGACAGCTTTGAACCGTTGATGCTTCACCGGCGGCGGGGATCAATTTCCGTGGAGATTTTCCCACGTCAAGGTGATACCCACGGAGTCCATCACGACAACCAAGCAACAGAAAGGCTCCACCAGCACTCGAGGCCAACGCGCAGACGTCGCTCATGCGTGAAAGTACCCCTCAGTTCCCGTTTGCCGAAGTCTGCACGCTACGTTGTGCTTCGGGAAGGGAAATGACATTTTCGGCATGCGGTAAAGCAACAGTAAAAAGAAAAGAAAAGAACACAACAAAAGAATGATAATTACAAAGGCAATATAGAAAGATAGTAAAAGGGAAGCCTAAGCACGTGACACCCTCATTGCAGAGCGCAAAAAAAAAAAAAGGTGTATGCCACGAAAATGAGGTTCACAGAATTTCCTCACCCTCCCTCCTCCTTCGTTCAATTATACTTACCACCTCTTCTCTTATTTTGCCCATCTGGTCGATTAGATGGTACTATATATATATATAATCGGTACTAACCTTATTTATTAGATATCGAGAGAGAGCTGACGACACAGCGACAGTAAAGTTGACTCAAACGACAGCAGACAATCTAAAACTGTTCCCGCCTTCGTTTTCCTTTCCTTCTGCTGTTTCCATTTTCTTTTCCTCTTTTCATTTCCGTATGATTAACAATTTTTTTTTAAAAATTAAAACTAGTGTTATTCGTTTCCCTAACAGTCACAAGCTCTTCTTTTCCTCTGTGAATCGTATCTGACCTCAGCTACCTCTTTTTTGTGTCCCCTTCCCCCATTGACGCCTGCCCCCTCCCCACTCCAAATGCATTTTAGACAGTAAGTAGGAAAAGAACAATGACACCAACAAACATGACGGCTGCCGGCAGCAACAACAAA
>NW_027124301.1:29382-33332 GCF_001457755.1 Trypanosoma equiperdum | reverse complement strand
AATAATAATAATGATAATAATAAAATTAAAACAGCGCTAACGATGAAGCAACAAAATAGGAAACTTCAGTGCTTCATCACATGCGCAAAACATCTCATCATTCCCACTCCCTCTCGCCCCCGTCAAGACATACTCCCCTAACCTTATTAGTGGTAATCCCGTCGTCTCCCTTCCCTTCCACTTGGAACAAAATATAAAATTGACACGTGACAACACTTCCGGGATGTAAGTGAAACAAACCAATAAAAACAATGCAAAAATGAAAATAAAAATAAAAATGAGATGAGATGAAAGAACTAAACAAAAAAGGGGGGTAAACAAATGAAAAGAACTGCGGGTACCACCTTTCAACCGCTAGGAAATTGTTGGTAAAGACGAGCAAAGCCGAAAAACAGAAAAGAAAAAGAAAGAAAACGCCAGCACTGACCAAAGGTGAGAACGAATCATCATCAAAACAGGACGGGATATGGGCAGACACATTTTCTGAGTGCAGCCGGTGGAGTGCTCACCCACGAACAAAAAGAAAAGAAAAAAAAAAGTAACATCGCAAAAAACAATAACAACGTGCGATCATACATTCCTTGCACGGCACAACCTGTTATCCTTTCCCCCCTTTTCCTTTTTTTTTTACTCTGCTTCAAGCGTGATCAAAAAGTCTACGTGCGCACCAACATAAATTCTCCCCCTTTCAGCGTTTACTGTTTTTTTTCCTTCTCCTGCGCGGAAGATGGGGATACGGCACGAGAAATGTGCTTTGTGTAACATTCACTACCTACATATTTTTAAATAAATATATAAATATACCTGTTTATGTTCATCTTTAATAGGTTCTCGGCCCTTTATGTCGTTTCCTCTTTTTTCCCCCCCTTCTGCGACCGCCACAGAGACGGAGGAGAGTACCGTACTCAAGTGGGAAGGGTAATGTAACGTGCAGCAGCAGAAGCAAAGCGAAGGAACAAGTGCTTACTGGTACCTGACGAAACTTCCACTGTCTCGCACCCGCAATGTATTTTCACACCGCCTCGGTTCCAGACAACTCTTATAACTGCGGCGGGTTCTCGAACAACAAATTTGCTGCTCGTTCAATGCTTCGCTTTGCCTTGAAGAAGGCTACTTTACACTGCTCTCGTGTGAAACCTAGCTGCATCAATTGTTCAATCTTTTCCTCTTCCACCTCCGTAGGAACACGGTCCAAATAGCGTTGCGTCTCACTACCATCTTCATCCTGCTGCTCAACAACAGCTTCATCATCCAAGTCACTTGCTGCTGCCAAAAACTGTGACATTACTTCCTCTAACATTTCTTCGTCAAATTCTTCATCCTCTTCCGTTGTCATCACGCCCTCTTCTCTGTCCCGCTGCAGCTCCTCAAAAAAGTTGTCATTACAGACAAGGTCGAGAAAGGCCTGGCGGTTTTTGGCTATGAGTTCCAAAAGCACCGGATCGTCCGCACTAATTTGCCGTAACACCCCTTCCGGGTCGGCGAGAAAACGCTGCCGCATCTCAATGAGGTTTGGAACCTCGAAGAGGCGTGCGAGCATTGCCTCCTGACCATCGTCATCATCATCATCATCACTTCCATCACTTCCATCATTCTCATCAAACTCACTTTCCTCGTCCCCATCGGCTTCTTCCGTCCCGCTCTTCTCAACGCCAGTGACGGCTTCAGAATTCCCTTCCATAGTTCCTGCTGTGGTTGGTGGGGGCGGTACTGCAGATCCATTTTCCTTTGATTTCCCGCTCCCGCTCCCACTCTCCTCTCGCTCATGCTTCGCTACCACCGTAATGGTGTCACCATCCTGAATACCAATATTGCGCAGTAAACGTTTATCGTCATTGAGGTCGAAAGTGGCATGCTGCAAGCGAAAACTACCTAATGGAAGGCGGAAGTTTATTGCGATGACGGTGCGCAAGTTGTTGAGTGTTGCTTCGGGGTTGGAAATTGTGAGTTCCTTCGTGTTATTACCCGACCCCCCACCACCGAGTTTCGCTATCAGCTTCATTGGTTTATTGGTTGCGCGCACACGGGCACGCTTTACCGCTCCTCTACTAAACGGAATTATATTCAAACACAAAAAGGAAAGGAAGAGAAAGGAAAGAAAAGGAAAGGGAGGCAAAAACAAAGAAAAATTGTATGGTAAGCCTTGGCATACACCCACAGTAGTGACACACCGCCTGAAGACGATAGAAAGAATTGCGCGGGGAGGTGGTAGAGAATTGACAGACTGACAAACGGGTGAAAAATGGAAAAAATGAACAAACAGGGTCTACAGCGAGAGGAACGTATAATACCAGCGTGTGATGAGGAGGGAAAAGAGGGAAAATAAAGCAGCACAAGGTAAACGCGTGCACACAAACCTCTCTAAAAGAGGAGGGATGAATCTGTTAATGGAGTGAGTTTGATTCCGTGCCATTTCAACGTACAAGACACACACACACACATATATATATATATATATTAAACGTGCTTGCCTTCTGAAGCTGGGACCATGTGCTTCACTCCGCCAAGAGGCGACATCAAACTCGTCAGCCTAACGAATGCGTGCAAAATCCGCGTCTGTAGAGCCGAAGGGACAGTGGCCACTGCCCGGTAAGGCCCATACGCTGTTTGGCAGCGCACTTCCAGTCCACACGGCTACATGAGAATTAATGCGAAGCAACTCCTCCATTGCCCACGAGGGATCCGTCAGCGGTGGGCAACTGCGCACAAATTGCGCCGCCAACGGCACGTCGTCATCGTCATAAACCGCACACACGTCAAATTCACTGCATGTGCCGGTGGTGCTGCCGCTCCGCGTGCCCCTTTCCTTTTTGTCATTTTCATCAGAATGTGAAGCCTCCGACTGCCTGATATTCTTCATTCCTTCCTGTTGGGCGTGCAGTAATTGCATTTCTTGCAGCAACTCCGTCCGAATGCGGATATCGGAGGGATTATTGCTGGACATGGCAACACCAAACTATATCGCGAACGCACGACTGTTTCCTGAACTTTTGAAACTTGTAAGCAGCAAGGCAAAGGCGCGTGTTTTCAAAGCGTTACATTTTTAACACACCAAATAGAAGAGGGGAGAAATCAACAGAGGAAGGAACAAACGGCCATGCACAAAAGATAGAAAAGAGCAAAAGGTCGCAATCCAATTAAAAACCGATCTCTCGTGAAGTGGCACCGGAATTAAACTCGATTCACCACTGCGACGAAAATACGATAATCCTTCGCAAAAGTTAGGTCAAATTTCACATCTCCCATAACCGTTAATACGTAAAAGTCACTTCATTCCCCTTTCAATTGCACGACCCGCACAACCGCGCCGATCACATTATGTGACGGCAATGCCGCCGACAGCGAGGCAAAATCCGTAACCGAATCACTATTCATTCATTTCGCTCACACAAGCATATATACAGCAGAGCGAAAAAAGAAAAAAGGAATTAACAAAAAAAAACGGAAGCAGAGAAAAGCAACAAAACGTAGAGGGAAGTGCAAAAGCAGAAGCAAAAAAAAACCTCAGCTGTACGGGACGGCCGGCGGACCATCTTTCATTTTCCATACGTCAAATAAAGAGGCAATGATCAAACAAATAAAGTGTAGCAAAAATGCAAACACGCACATTCACAAGTTGAAAAAAAAAAACACTGAAACCACAATCCGGAATTGTGGCAGGCCGTTCCCGGACGGCTCACTTCACATGGGGGAAAAAAAGAGAAACGAATTAAAGTTAATTAGAATAAATTGAAGGATAGACATATACATGCATATGTTTAAAGATATTTGCTCATGACTAGGCATGGAACCCGAATTATTACCACATCTACAACACACACCGACAGCGTTCCTGCGTATATTTATTGTTTTTTTTTATTACGCCACTCGGAGGTAATCAACTTATTTGGTGTATCCACATCTTTTCCCCCTTGCTGTTTAGGCTCGTGTCTGTGCGCACTAAGGCAATT
>NW_027124301.1:20535-29372 GCF_001457755.1 Trypanosoma equiperdum | reverse complement strand
ATATATATATATATATATTCTTTTGGCGATGGCAGCCCTCTCTGCCCGCTTCACTCGCACCATACATCTCAAAAAAAAAAAGGGGGGGGGCAGGGGTGCACCCCGGTTCGTTACATGTTTAAAGGCTTGCATTTCCATTGCGGTCTTTTGTTAGTGACGGTACCGCTTTGCGCGGTTCCGGTAATGCTCGGGGCAACGGGGAGGACGCGAAAGTTCCAACGTTTGTGGTCCGCTCGCCCAGCAGTACCGCATTGGTATCATTCCCCCATAAACCGTTCCCCCGCAGCTGGCAATTCCCCAAACCAGTGCCGACACAAGGAATACTGATGGGAGCCGCTTGAGTGGGCAACAGTACAGAAGTGTTTGGACCTTTCTTTTCCATTGAAGCCTTGGGGGATGAGGCCCATGAGCCCTTGAAGGGAGGTACTTTGCTTACGGGTGTGTGAACTTTCTCATTTGTAGGGCTGGCGGTGGAGCGGATCATAATGCATTTTCGTGGCGATCCGTGTTCAGACACATCTATTGGTGGCAGCGGGCTGCTGACACGGATGTTACTTTTGCCGCACATCGACTCAAGCGACTCCCTCGTTAAAACCAAACGAGGAACGTCCTCATTAACATCGTCCCCATGGCACTCCCTCTCATTATCCACCCCGAATCGTACGTTGGAGTCCTCCCTGATCATAACAACTTCCCTCCTCGATGGGCTCCGCGGCTCACACCCCTTAAGGGGCCTTCGCGTTTGAGAGGCCATCGCCGACGGGCTGCCGTTATCGGCTATACTGCTCGCCGCGGATGCTTTCTGATTATGTGTAATACTCGCCTTAAAAGTTCTCGATGTCATGGAGCCTGGACTCGATGCTCTAGGACTCTTGCATGAGCAACCGCCCTTCCCATCCCGGCGGTAGAGTGGCGACCCAACCGACATTATCTTTTTGTGTGTGGTACCCAACCTGCTCCGTAGGACATTAATGGCAGCAGCCATGTCGATGCTACCAATAATAGAGTTACAAGGGGAGGCTCCCATTTGATGTTCAGCATCCGTTGGTGAGTCGTCAACAGCCTCGCTGAAACTCGCACACGATGGCGATAGCGATTCCTCTGGATATGATAGCGCTGTGCTGGATTTATAACTAACGTCACTTGACACAACGTGCGAATATGACGGGTCTGCAACGCCTCTGGCGAGCACCCCCACGCTCGTGTAATGGATATCATTATTAGGTGTCATCACTTCACGTTCCTGCTTGGCACTACCACCCTGATCTGTGCCAAGATTTTCTTCTTCCTGACTTACACTCGCATCTGATGTAACCTCTCGTGGATTTGGACCCTCTGCCGGCATTTCGAGAGTTTTTAGCCTTTGCCAAATATTGATGAACCCGCCGCGGCGCACTCGAAAGAGTTTTCAACCGGATGCAAGTAGGTGGTAACGTACCGTAAAGGCAAGACACCTGCTGTCAAGCGACAATTAATGTTAAAAAAAAAAGGGCGGCACCCCACTGGTTGTTCGAACAAGTACTGAGCTGTCTTCCAGTTCTCCTGCTTAAGGGTCCGCTTCACCTTATTTTCCCCAGCGCCTTCCCTTCGTTTATGCTCTCTTCCTTTTCTTCTTCAATCGCTTTTTCTGTCTTTTTTCAAGGACTGGAATCCACTGAACCGTCCCTATTTCTCTTCGCCTTTTCCGTTCGCGAAGGATCGCGCAGGCACGCACACGGCGCAAAAAAAAATGTGAGGAAAAAGGTAAAGAGGACAAAAGAATCAGAAAGCACGAATCATTTGAGGGAGAAAAAAAAAACAACGAATGCACACATGAAGAGGACTAAGCGTTAAAGTATATGCACGCGTCACCGCCACAAGTCATATCACAAAGACAAACGGTACGAGGATTTAACGACGCGTGGAGAGCAGACGCCGTAATTGAAGCACACGCAAAAACGGCAGGACGCTGCGAAAAGGAGGAAGAAAAAAACGTGCACATGGCCTAACACCAATTGCAGAAGAAAAGGGGGAGGAATGAAAAGGCGTTGAATAGGCCGAATGAGGAACGCGTACGGAACACCAGAGGAGTGGGAAAATAAAAATAAAAACCTGCAGCAACGAAGACAGTAACAACCAATCAACTAGCCCAGGAAAAACAAAGAAAAAGGGAAATTATATCTTCAACACCCACGCGATAACTACTGAGTAAAAATAGATGAAGTACCCGCCCTCAGTGGCAAAACGAGGGGGAAAAATAATTCCCGGCACGAACAAAAGAACACACAGTGACATCGTCAGCAGTGGGTCGCTTACAGTTTCTGCTTCACGCAATGGCGACAGTCCTCCTCCTTTACCCTTCTCTCTTTTGTAATGTCTCATTAGCGTATTTTATCTTTCTCTTCCGTTCACTTTCTTGTTTGCAACCCCCTTTTGTTGCCCCCCCCCGTTCCCTCCCCATCACTTTGGTGTATGTATATATATATATATATATATATATATATATACACATAAACATACATGTATATACAATTTAGCCGTTTACTTAGAAGAACCCGCTGCAAACGCTGCGCGCGAGCAGGGTAAAAGAACAACAATCTGAAAAGGAGAGGGGAAAATGAAAGGGGAAAAAAGAGAAATCAAAAATAATGATCATAAAAGTTGACTAACCGCTAACCACTTGACAAAAATCCGGAGCCAGAGTTCGCCCATAACCAACTTTCCTCCCTTTTCTTCCCCTCCCTTCACTCTAGGTTCACAACTACTCTTTACTTACCCTTTTGTTATTTAATACCAACCTCCCGTCCGGTGCAGAGTGTTGTCTCCACCAGTATGTGTGCGCCTGTGACACCTTATCCCTCATCTTTTTCTCATCCTGCTAGGACCTGTTCCAACCTTTCGAAAAAGTAGTGTGGAAACAGCCGAAGTTATTCTTCCTGCCTTCCTCTTTGTTTTAGTTTTCTTATGGTTTTTTCCTTTCGTCCTTCCTTCCTTCTTTCTTCCTTTTTTTCTTTTCCCCCTTGCCTTCCTCCCCATCCTCCTTTAGAAACAATACTAAAAGGATGGAAGGTGCATGTAGTCAAATCTAGCACTCGCCACACTTTGCACTCTCACTAACACACGTGCGAAGTCACCTTACCTCTACGCCAGTCTGCCCTTTTCAGTCCACCTTGATGCTTCCATATATTTTGCGAACAAACATAATTCCCGATGTGAGCCCCACTGCTCCCGCTGCCAGCCCGTAGGCATACGATATCAATCCCATGTACAAGAAATACAGTAAAGAGGAAGCAAAAGTGTGAATTGCCAATTGCGTCATGTAGAAGAAAATCGAGTAAACGAAGAGCGGCACACCGAACCCACCAGGGATGAAGAATGCGGGCCACCACCACTGGTGATTCTCACGGCACAGAACGTAATATAGATGGAACACTGTGACAAGAGCTGTTATGATGACCCAAATAAAGCTCACCAACGCCAGAAACCCAAACACATAATACACCTGCCCAGACCACAGCGCCTGCAGGACAAAGTTGAGCTCTAATATGATTGTACATAGCGGAAAGATGGGAGGAACCACCAGTAAAAACAGAGTCCGATTCATATACGTCTGTGGTGGAATCTCGCGCGCTAAACGGCCAACAGCGACAGGATTAGCGAGGGGCTCCTGGCGGAATGAGAACGAGGCGCCGAGAACGGTAAGTGGAACACTGATAAGAATCCACAGCGACAGTAGAATAAACAAGAGCGAAAATGGAATCGTTCCCGAAGAGCCATGGGAATAATTGATGATATTGGCGAAGGTGTAGACGCCAACGATGGCGCCAGGGAATGCGCAGCCGCAGAAAAAGATGTGCTTCCACTCACATCGTCCAAAGTACTTGAGCAAGAAGCCGCACACGTACCCAGACACAACTGACATAAACACGAACAGAAATATAACAGCACTCAAAAGAGCACCGCGGCGGGCGGGAGAAAGGAAACCAAGCAAAGCAAATAACATTGTTCCGGCGCTCATGCCCAACACCTGGTACCCATTTCCAGTTAGGGCGGCAAGCAGTGGGGCGCGGTCTGGCGGCCGAAACACATCAGCATGAACAAGCTTCCAACCGCTTTCCTCCTCACCATCTTCCAGAACGGGGGAGTTGTAGCGGCTGAAGTCCTTGTGGAGAGTACGCATGAGAATGGTTGCGACAGAGGCGGCACACATGAGCACGACAACTAAACTGCTGCAGACATAAAGCCAGTGAAATGCAGGACTGGAATCTGCAACCGAGCTGTGGAGGTATTCATCCCACCGGGTGGCCCAAATAACATCAGATTTCTCCCATTTGACGCCATACGACCAGTGCACAACGGCTCCCCCACGCACATCATCGGTGGTAAGATAGTCTAACGCGCTCCCAGTGGCGGACATATCCGCATTACAACTCAGCCCGTCATCACTGTGTTTGATGCTATAAGGCGTGGCCTTAAGTCCAACTACCATGAATTTGTTAGGGTCATGAGGGGCATGATTGTACTTGATCACAAATTCAAGGTGATTGTTAATGAGTGTTTTACCGGTGCAGGCACTGGGCGTGCCAATCCAATAGCCGCGGTAGAAAGTGTGACGCATGTCCTTTGGGACGGAGGCACAATGAGCAAGCAAGTCCGGTGGCACCTCTCCGAAAACGGGAAGGTTGTCGATGTTCATGAAACCGCGATACCCCTTTTCAATGGAGCCCTCCAAGTCATCTATATTACTCAAAATGGTCTTAGTGTTGGCAACTGCGTCACAGTTTGGAAGCACGGTACAGTTCGTGTTTTTCTTCATGTTTGTGACGTACAAGGAATTCTGTATACGATCTCCCCATATGATTTCACCGATGGACTCGTCCTTTGTAATGATTTCACTCGGCCTACAGAAGGGAAGCGTGTAGTACTCCTTTGGGAACAACACCTGAAGTGAGCGAAGTGAGTTCACCCAAAAATGAACCTCATCACCTTCAGCATAGTACCTGGGTTGAACACCTGGAATGTAAAAGGCGTCAGTCACAGCCAATGCAGAGATGAGGAAGGCAAAGACGCCAAGCGCAACACACGAGAAGCGAGTCATTCCGACCGCCTCCGCGTGCGCACGTGGGTAAATATGTAAAAAAAAAAATGGCGATACGCTCAAAATAAGTGAAGAGAAGGTTTCTTTAATGTTGTTGTTTTGGGTGTAAGTGAGGGAAACAAAGATGTGGGTCAACAGAGAAGGTGAGAGGTGAAAGCGGTTAGTAAAAGAGCTCAAGAACGAAAAACTGGATTCAATGGAAGTCAGAGAAAAAATAGAATGCACCAAATAGAGCCACGCACCGCGAAGCATGCCCGCGTGCAAGTGGTGCTCATTCTTTCAACAGGATGCCGTCCAAGGGACTGCAACACACTTTTCAAATGGGGTGAAAGGGAGGGGGAACAACGTAAAAACATGTCCGTAACTATAAATTTTTCGTTACACACGTGCCAACGAAAAAAAAAAGGAGGTCAGTAAGAACGTGGTACCGGTGACATAGAAAGGATGGAAGACAATGACTCCCCAATTCACATCAGCAAAAACTCTCTTCACCACGCCAATGTCAAAAAGCCGAAGGCTGGACAGCAGCCACACCCCCGCTCTCCGCACGAACCACTCGCTGGGGCCTAATTGCGCAACAGCCTTCACCCAAACCTGCACGAGTAAACCCATTTGTATCGTACCCTCGCATTTCCATCACACCAAATCATTGCGCCATGCCGCACGAGTGGGGACGCTGTCGGTTTGACCAGAATTTAGCAAGGCAGACCTCTCAACAGACGTTTTCGCAGGGTTTCCAACATTTTCCCTTGCTCTGTATGCCCCATTTCCCCCAACAGCGCGGGACGTCACGGGTGATGATGCGAGGATGATGTCCTGCAATTCGCGACGCCTACAAATGACAGCTGTCATGCCGCATGTTATGCCAAACCCCGACACCACTGACAACCACCACGCAAAGCCACCGCCCGTTACTCGCCATCCCACCAAGCAGCAGAAGAAAAAATAGATGACATAGGTTGTGAAAGCAAAGTCTAGTGCGAATTTACGGCGTTGTATAGTGTGTGCGAGTGGGTAGGACACCACAAGTGCAGTCATCACGTGCATGAAAAAGAACCGCGAGGCGGACCCATCAGCCATGTCCTCAACATGAACCATAAACAATGAACGCAGTGGTATGTGGAAGCAACGACTAAGCAACTTCAAGTATGAAATGTTTTCGCTATGAGAGAAAAGGAGCAGCAACACGCCTAACGCAACGCGGACCATGGCCATGATCAAAAAGAAGGCACTCACTACATGAAGTATTTGAACGGACACAAAACGTGGATCACTAAGCGATGCCCCCAAAGGGATCGCCATACGTTTCGCTTCACGTTGATACTTTAATCGCGACTGTACCGTCTCGTAACTTGTTTCTCCGCCTCAGCTGCCCACTCGGAGCCCGGCGCCCCTTTTTGGGTCCACCCAACTTGCTTTTTTTTTCTTCTTGTCTGTTGTCGCCGAAGTCTCTTCAGCCTCCCCCTCCCTTCCTTCACTGCTTTTCAGCTCTACCACCAGAGTAATGAAGCAAAGGCATAGGGGAAAAGTGAAAAAAAAAAACGAGTCCGGGAAGAGCATCAGGGAAGCCTGGAACGATACACAAGTACACTGATAATTTCCATAAAAAATGAGAGAGGGTGACGTAGCGGTAGACGCTCCCGTAACAAACTATTTGTCCCCACCAAGAGAAACCCTGACAATAGTCGCGTCCCAGCGAGTTCGCTGCAAGTCGCACACCAACCACCTCTTCTCCGCACAGCACATACACTGGCATCACTCAAGAAGCCCAGACTGCACGATATGTGCCAGGTTGTGCTCCGCGCTTAGCAGAGTGTCCACCGCGCGCTGTAGCTCTGCCGGTAGTGGCCTCAATCCACTCCAATGTGATTTTGCCGCGGCCCTAAGCTCTAGAAGTGTACTAAGGGATTCAGACCCACGCGTAACAACGGGAACGAAGCCATCCACCACCGCTAAACCCGGCACATCATCCATGACGGCCAAAGTGCGAGGGTCATTGCAACATGCACTGGCCAACAAAAGCGCAAACGGGGTGGTAAATACTCCAAACACCGGTTGGATCATACAGTGAGTGTCCCCACTAGTTGGAATCTTGTCAAACGCGGCAAAACAAGGAAGCGAACTGTAGACGCGGCTGGATGCAGTGGCGCCAGCGCCGGCAGATCCATCTCCGCTTTTTGCCACCACCCCGCCCCGCGGCTGACTAACACCACAAGAAACAAGCAGAGGGGGCGGCACACGCACGTTCAGAACCCTCTTCAGATCCTTAGACTCCACTGTGACCTGCGACGTCGCATTATGAGCTACTGCCCTCTTCTGTACGAAAGCGCGCGGGAATGAGGCAAACGTAACAGCGAGGCGCAGTCGACCCTCCCGTGACGGCGCAAGTCCGTCTGTTAACGGTTGGCATAACGCTTCCGCTGTGGGAATAGGCGAAGAGGTAAGAAGTGCCCTGAGAGGGTCGAAGGCGGGCACACTTGCCTCAACGTGCTCAACTAATCGCCGCAGCCTTGGGACTATAATGTTAAGGAAGCGCTGCGCATCCTCACTGAGAGCCGGCAACATAAGCTCAAGTACGTCATAACCACCAACCTCACCTCCACGACACGAGGAGCGGTGGCCATCAACAATTGACCCGCGGCCTGTTAGTGAAGATAACACTAGTGCTAGCACTCGAAGGCAGAGGTGTTGACAGTCCATCAAGAATCCAGCAAGGAGCAACTTGGCAAATTGCAGCGGCAGCGCGCCATTCACTGACACCTGCTCACCACCATGTTGGGGAAGCGGCGGTGGCACGCAAGCTGCTAGAAGCGATAACGCCACTGTTATTAGATTAACTCCCTCAGCATCGCCTTGCGATCTGCGCTCCAAATCCTCAGGGGAAGTGAGACCCATGGAAATGAAAAGATTGCGTGCGGCAGAAGGGAGTGTAAGAGGTTTGGGCGAGGTAAGTAATCCGAGTTCGCATTGAACCGCTGAAAGAAGCAACTGCAGTTCCTGTGAATCAAAAAATCCTTCCCCCCTTCGCAGAGATTGAACAAGTTGGGCATATTGCTCCGTTCGTGGTTTCGAAGGAAAGGGGATTTTATGCTCCGAGAGGAGTGCGTGAAGAGGTCCAATAAGCTTCCCTTCATCAGCGACGTGAGAAGCGCCTTCAACTCTCAACTGCGGGTGGGACCGGAACATCTGTGCAGTCGCCTGAAACGCCGACTTCAACTGAAGCTGTTTAAATAGCTCGGCGATGGCCCTGTTCCTTGATTCTTCCTCGTTGTCGCAATACTCGCCTTTACCTGTCATGCGCAGACCGCTCTCATCTTCCATTTCCAACAGCGTGATAAGCGTCACCTGAGAAGATGGGCCAGTTGTAGCACGCTCCTTTACCATCAAGCGCAATGGTTTAAACGGCGCATGCAACACCGTGTAAAGTGCCATGACGGACAGCTTACCGCGAGGTGTAAAGTCACGGAGGGAGGAATCGTATATATCCTTGCTCTGATTCCGCAGTATCACACGCTTACTGTCGGTTACGCCGTCCGGCAGACGGCTATTTTTTATAACACCAACTATGTATTCATAATGCATAGCGGCACGCGCCACAGATTCGTACCCTTCATCTCCCGCACCACGTGCCACAAAGTGGGTACCTAAAATTGGTTGCTCCACGAGGTACCGTCGGTTCGGTACCCTTCCGTACACTTCAAAGCGAAATGAGTACGGAGGTGGTGAAGGAAGTCCAGAGGCAGCACACTTCTGGGGCAGT
>NW_027124301.1:12741-20525 GCF_001457755.1 Trypanosoma equiperdum | reverse complement strand
TCGACGATATCAAGACCGGTGTCCTCTAGCTCCACACCACTCCTGGGAGCTCTCTTCTGTTCAAAAAGCGCATCGAAAATTAGGTGTTCTTTGCACCTCTTTATGTATGCGCGGCAGGCGGTGAGGTAACTTCCCCACACGAATGGCTTCCGACACTCGGACCGCGGTGGTACCGTAGGCACCACTGGCTTCTCCTTATGCATATCGGGAAGACTCTTCAGTCCTGGCGGGGATTCTGTGTTGGCGGGCATCAGCGGGTCACCAGGCATGGGGGCCGGCCGACCCCTCCGACGTGCATTTCCAGCAAACTCCGCTTGCCTTGAACCACTGTAAACGGGCACGCCGAGAGCACCAAGCGTAAAGATAGCGTGCATGCAACATAAAGTATAGGCCTCCTTCTTCGTAGAGGCGCAGCCAACTGCATGTCGGCGGCCGAACTGTGTTGGTAGAGGAATTTCAGCAATGGCACGGTGCACAAACCCATGGAGAGGGCTGCTGACATTGTACTGTCTTGTTACGCGGGAGACATCGACACCCATTCGTCGGCAATAAAAGTCGAAGAGACGCGGCGCGGTCTGAAGGATATCCGACGAATGCACTGACACTAACTTCGACAAATCGCACAATGTGTCGTCTTTTAGGTCAACGGAAGTAGGTGCACTCGGGGCCATCGTACTTCCCATGCTTGGAGTGCTTGACGTGACGTCGGGGAGACGTTGTGAGGGCGGAGGCGACTCCATCGCCGGCATTTCTTCCTTCGGTACAGATTCCCGCATCTTCGTTGTCGCCTCTTTTGAAAGTCGCGCCCACAGGCACGACTTTTCGTGCTCTTTACGCACGGGTGGGGGAATACAAACAATTTGTCGTCTCTGTCCAGGTCCGAGCGGTGCCCAGCGCCCAAGGAGAGCTGCCGCACCGCTGTGTTTCTTCTGCAAGGCTGGAAGATCGTACATCGCAACCCCAATCTCGTCCAGAACGAGTTCAGCATGTACGGCGCACATCACCATCGCCTCGTCCTCCCTGTACGCCTCTCCGTGAGCCACTACACATTCAAATGTTTCAGGCACTGGCAACACAGCCTTGCATATCCAACGCTTCAGTCCCTCATCAGCGTCGCTACTGACAGTAGTTTTCAACACACTCTCAAGCCGCTTGCCGTGCCGCTCCAGGTAGTCCCTCAAGCGCACTATGGCAAAGCGATCCGATTGCCTTACCGAAGGGAGCGTGTGCACGTAGTTACGTCCTTCTTCCACGTTTGTGTTTGGGTTGACAATAATATAACCATCGGCATCAGGCTTTAACGACCAGTCACTCTTCGGTAGCTCCGCACGTGCCCGCTGCAGTCGCGACTCTTCCGTGCCCATGAAGTTAGCTTGCTTCCCTGTGCCCCCTGATCCCTTGGTGAGGCACCGGGCTGGTGAAAGTCCAGGAACCATGATGCGACCAACGTGACTCACCACATAGCGATACGGCGGCGGCAGCTTCGTGCTACGTGTGAGGTTCTGAGGAGCCTTTCCTTCATGAGACTGATTTTCTGGCTCACTGCCCAAAGGTCTGTTCAGGACCTCGAGGACGTGGAGAGCATGCATTGAGGCAGCAGTCTCCGCCTCTAGCTCCGATGTCCCTATTCCTATGGCCACGAAGGATGGTAGCAGTTCATCCGCATCACCGGCCATTACTTTTTGGTCTTTGTTTTCCTCCTCACTCCCCCTCACGGGGGTCACTGGCACCGTCACCGTGGCGCGATAGACGTGGTGATCTTTTATTCCAAGGGCTTCCACAAAAAATGGTGAGGCCGCGCTGCCGTGGCAGGTCCCGTGCTGGGTTATATAATCCATAAACTTGCGACGAGCGGATAGAACAAGTGCGTCTAACTCCGTTACGTGAGTATAATTTTCAATTGCCTTGGCATGGCTCATGAGGAGCGACTCCAGCGAGGCTGCCACATCACCCGAGGCCACCTCGTCTGCCTCTTTGGCTAACTGTAATGGTGGAGGTGAAGGTCTGTCATAATGATACTCGCAGTCGTCCGGTCCACAGCACCACCGATTTACTTTCCGACATTCGGCTGCATGCGCCTCTTGCTTTCCTCGACAAGACGGGTACAAGGCAAGCCCTAGTGCATCGATAATGAGCTCGGCATGCATGCACGCCAGTGCGTAGGCTTCCTTCTTTGTTGGGGCCTTACCACAAGCAATGCGCTCGCCAAAGCGGCCATCGATAGGTAACCTAATTTGTGCAACGAACAGTTTGCCATTATCTTCATCATCAGAGGTAGCCAAGCCACTGCATGATGGGGGAGCGGCATCGCCACTGCCAGACCCCACCCTATTATCATGCTTGTGCAATGCCGTTATGCGGCAATAACGTCTAAGGAGGCAGTTGTACGATACAAAAAACTGCTTCACACGATAGACGCTACCGTGGTCCAACAGAAGCGGTGAAGCAAGCGTGAGCTTCATGGGTGTGAAGGTTCCAGCAGTAACCGTGGAAAACTCGAGCTTGTCAATCTGAAGCCGCCTCTCCGCTTCTCTCATAGCACCCTCACGCACCAGTTGCAGTCGTGGCGGTGACGGAGTGCTTGGAGGTAGCGGGTCATCACCGGGCATTGGGGCCCACCTTCCAGAACTACGGGCGGCCTCTGCATGCCGCTGCTGCTTAGATGTTAGTTGGAACATCGGTATGCCCAGTGTATCGATAATTCGCTCTGCGTGCATGGCGGCAACAAGCTCCGCCTCCTTCGACGACGGGGCGAGTCCCTCCGCCCAACGACCGCCGTAAGCACCGGGCAGAGGCACAAATAACCGCGCATGGAACAATGTATCGCCATCGCTCTCCGATGTTTGCACCTCCCGCACCTCCACAGTGAGCTGTCGTGAGCTTAGCGCCCCCTGAGGGCCCGGTGCGTCCGCCGCGGATTGCACACGTTTGATGAAATTTGCCACCTTCGCCCGTGCAAAGGTATCGAGAACAGTTATGGTCTCCGCGGCACCATCCTTTGGAGCGCCCTGCTCACCAGCCTCTGGGAGATTTTCGATATCTTCCTCCTCACCATCCATGACATCAATTCCTTCAGGCGAAAGTAATTCAACCTCTAGGAGTTCAGGGCTTCCGTCGTCCATGTGGGGTGGCGGCTGCGCTTTAACATTTGTGTTACCTCCCGCAAGATGGGGAGTAGTACCGAATATTCGGGTCCCAACTGTCGTCAAGCGGGCCCTACGCCACACCGGGCACAACAACTGGTCAGACACTCGTGACACCCACGGCCGTATCATTTTTCTCCGGTATACGGAAAAAAAATAAGGAGGAGGAGGAAGAAAAAGAAGGTTGCGTACGTGCTCTGCGAAATAGGTCCGACAGACACATACCGGGGGAAGAGTGACCCAACTCATGAAGTCACGCAGAAAACAAGTTCGTGTAGAGAGAAATACGCCAGTGAGCGTGTACACGTATACTGAAAAGGGCAGAAGAAAAAAAAGTGGCCGAAGAAAACGCTCGCTGATGGAAATAAAATTTGGGGAGAGAGTGCATGAGGGAGGGACGAAAACAAGTCTGCCGTCCGGACACTACCGAACAGACGCCTTCCACGTAGGGGTGACGTGTTGACGGCGACACATGGAAAAAAGAAACGGGGAGATATAGACAAAGAGATGGGATAGACCGCCCGTATTCGTGTGAGCTTGTCTTTCACTTCAAAAAAAAAACAAAAAAAACAAAAAATAACAATAATAACGATCCGGCACAACACAGCACATGGGGCAGTGGCCGACTGTTTTCTTCAGAACACTTATGACGCGTGAACTGCCATCTTTTTTTTTCCCCCTTCCCCTCGAAGCAGTATACCAAGTCACGGTCATCCCATTTCCCTCTTCATTTTTGTTTTATCCTTCCATTCCCCTCTCTGCTGCGAGCACTCGTCACTTGTTGCACTTGAATACTTCTATATAACCAACCCACATATTCCTCTACGCTGTCTTGACACCTCTCTTTCATCCAATTGCGCCCGACCTCTGCCTATCTACACATTTTTAGTTTCCCCCCTCCCCCCTTGCCTTTTCCACCCCAACCATACGCATCAACTTGAGCCGAAGAACAAGCAAGCACCCGAATTCACATCCATAAGCGCCTCCTTTTTTAAAAAAAATATATCGCACTCGCACATGTTTCATCAACTGCTTATCCGCAACGAGGATACACACACAAAAATGGAACTTTTCTTCCAGCCCCACGTTCACGCACCTCTTCCGCCCTCCCGATCGCACGAGCCGTGTAGACCACTTCTGCAACAGTAATCTACTCAAAATCCTCATCGTCGTCGTCGTTCACTGCAATAATATCATCACTAGAATTGCTATCAACTTCCCCAAGCTCGGCTTTTACATCCTCTTGCTGCTCATCTCTCGGCTCACCGCAGTATTTCCCAATGGTACGGTTGATATTAAGGCAATACTCAAACGTCTCCTTCACCAACCTCTTACGAGGATAGCCAAAATTCACAGCCAGGCGCAGTGCATGCAACAATTGTAGGGGGAGCCCAACGAGCAAAACAGCGGAGATAAAAACAAATTCGCCCACCGCCTTTAGGTAGAGCTTGTAGTCCAGAAGAAGGAATGAGGCGTTGAATGCGCAGCACAGGAGCGCGGCGTTACATGGCATCACCAGCAAAAGTAGCGCCGCCAAAAGAACGGGCAGTGCCCAAAAGACTCCCGTTGAAGCAATGAAAAACATAGCGGAAAAGATGATGAGACGGACCTTGAGCCATGCGGGTCGCTTCTGTTCAGGAGGCAACACTCGCTCACGACGAAGAAACACAAATGCTAAGGGGACCCTCTGCGTTGGCACATCGCCTTCGCCACCTGCTTGAAGCCAGTTATCCAACGTCTGTAGCCGTTCCTTGTCAAACAGAAAGTCCTCCATGTACACCACATGCGCCGCAAGCCACACAGCTATGGCCCGCATAACTCGCAGCTGCGTCCGCTTAATGGGGAAAACCTTCAGGCACGACACGATGACTCCCGTCCCTGCTCCGAGTAGTATATTAATAGAGGAGGTCGACGAGAGAAAGTGAATGAGGGATTTGACGAAAGGAAGCGTATTGGCCAAAAGACCAGAAACCACCAACGAGGGCACTTCCAGTGGCTCCGTCAACAACTCCTGCAACGACCCCCATCCACTCTCAAATGAACCATCAAAAGGCGGAATCACTCCGTTCGCAGGCGAATTCCCCATCAAATATTCGCCACTGTTGTGAAGAACCCACGCCAGTTTGATACCCGCAGACCCAAACACCTTCGTCGCAAGAAGGTCATTCAAGAAGAACATGGCCTGAAGCGGGAGTGCCAGAAATGCAAACAGTGTCACAACCTCAATTAACGCCAAGCGGGGGAAGTCAAATAAAACCTGAAGGGGGTCCGAATCAAATATTTGTGCCAGTATAAAGCTCCAATAGGCGGAGTCACTGTCGACGTTTAGATCCACGCTGCGAACAAAAAACAGGTCCACACCAGGAGCAAATATGTTCACAATCACCGTTGTTTCGATGCACATCAGTAAGATGGAGGACAAAGTGCCTGACGCCCAGTACAGCAAAAGTCGAAGAAACGTGATACTCTCATTCAAAGCCGGAATGGAAGTTGGGAACGTCAATATATGAGGGGAAAGCGCGTAGTGAATGACAAGACCTCCAATTATGGTCAGAGCAAACGAAAAGAGCGCCATTTCGGTGATGTATGTAATGAACCACTTCACTAGATCGGAGTACGTTGCATTATGCCTCCGCTCCTGCGCCTCGTCAAATCGGCGCATGTTGTCGTTGATTTTCTTCCGCTGAAAAAGCAACCGCATAAGAACTGCACCCAGAAAAATGAGAGTGAACACCAGTACTCTCCCATACGTAAAACTAATGATGTATGCGATCGCAGTGAGTGCGCACAGCTCCATGGAGCGAAGCCACAACATCTGACGCGTGCATCCCGTCATACTGACGACAATATCAAAATAATAATGAAGGCATTCGACCAGGGTGTATGGTGGGGGCTTCGGAGCATCATCTACCGCATCGTTAATGAATTCAGCGCGCCACTGTCCCCAACTGACCCACAAACTGCGCCACAGAGCTGTGCTGCACCAACCGAACAGCATAACACCGACCCACAACCAAACACCACTAGAGCCCCCCACCCCACCATTTGGTGCATTTGCGCGGGTGGTCGCAGTGCTGCCACCCAAATCCGCAGCAGCGCCAACATTACCGAATGATTTGGGCGCTTGATCACCAGCATCGGCAAACACCTCCCCATGATAGAAGGCACATCCAACGGCAAACGCAATAGCGAAACCGTTAATCACCAGCCCCAGAAGAATACTTGCACATTTACAAAATAAAGGCAGATAGAGGTGCCGAACTAGTAAAACTGCTTCATGTAGAAACCCTTTGGGGAAATCTTCACTACTAACAGAAATAACGTTGTATGTTGCATTGCAGCTCGGACATCGGACGCGGCGCTGCGAGAACACCCAATAATTGAGGCACCCGGTGTGAACTAAACCAATCGACCCACGACAGCGGCATAAACCACTCGTTAAGCGATTTTCTGGCGTATCGGACGCCTCACGGCAGATCCAACACTCCCTGGCATCAGCAACCACCGACGTTGTGGAATCATTTTGGCTCCCCGAAGGACCCACCGGCTCAATTCCCCTTGTGATTTGTGTTGAATTCCTTTCTTTACTGTCAACCATCTCCACACTGTCACGATGCGGAGAGGCTCCACATGCGTCCTCATGTGCAACTTCAACATAAGCACCGTCGCTGATTCCTCTTGCCTCCACTGCACCTTGAGGTGATGATGCACCATTTGGCCCCAATGTCCTTAGCTGCAGCGGTGCGTCCATACCACTCAACTAAATAATGCACCCCTGCTTCCGTAACCGCTTGCCTTTCACAATAGTAATAATAATAATAATAGCAGCAATAAATCCCTCGCTCACTCGAGGCTTTAAGATATAAAAAACCCTTTGCCACAGTGAACTTCCGTATGTTTCACACGAAAAGCTGGGTAAGAGGATAGACCTGCCCTCTCCTCTACTCAACTTCGCTGGCGGTTTGTGAACACGCTTCAAATCATTCCGGTGAGATGTGTGAGATTTTAAAAGAAGAAAGAAACAAAAAAAATAGGCGGATGATTAGGAATAAAAGCAAACAACCAAACAAATGAGTCTCCCCCGCGCGCAAGCCGAAACCCATCAGAGACGTACAGAGACACACAGTCAGAGAGAGAGTGAATGATCCAAGAGCAGTAGCGCATGAAAAATAAACATAAGAAGGGTGATTTCATTAACGTTGCTCGTGTTTCTTTCCTTTTGTTTTTTTACTTATCTCGTGAAAGCATAGAAACAAGACACGGAGCAAACCCTTTCGGACCGAAAACTCACAGCAACGAAACGGCGTAAAAAGGAAAAAGAAGAAAAGAAAAGAAATCATCAATGGGTCAAAGAACCCCTTGCAAACACAAGGCCACAACTAGAGAAACAAGAACGTCATTTATGCCAATCAAAAAGAGACAAGCACAGGCCAAACCGTTTAGCAAAACAACCAAGTAGCCGTGAAGAGAATAGGAAAAGAAAAAAAAGTTACCCCTCACAACAGAAAACCAAGATGAAAAAGAAAAAGATAGGAATGACGAAAAGTTTTGGAAGGATCACTCACGTTCGTTACGAGGACAGCAAAAAAAAAACATACATGGGCATACAACCACCTGAACATACTTATTGATCACGGACGT
>NW_027124301.1:7947-12716 GCF_001457755.1 Trypanosoma equiperdum | reverse complement strand
TATATATATATATATATATATGCACATACGCAAACAAAAAAAACAAAAAACGAATTCCCTCCCTTTTTCTCTCCCCCCGTCTGCTTGTCTATCTGTTTGTTGCTGTTGTTGTCGTTTTCACATATTTGGAGTTTGCCTCGCATGTTGGAGGTTCAAATTTTACGAAAGAGAGGAATAGGAAGGGGAAACACACCTGCACGACGACAATGGCGGGAATAATACTAGTAGGGACGACAGCGATGATGATAATGACAACAATAATAATAATATTATTATTATTATTTAAAGCAGTGAGAGATACACATGACGGGCAGCTGCTTCCATCAAAAGTATGTGGTAAACATACATGCTGATGCCTTGAGGAAGATACGAATTTTGTCAACCACTTCGTTGCTGATGTTCCTTTTAATTTTACTTTTTTTCCCCTCTTCTTTATGCATATGAACACATGTCTCATTGTAGCCTATCCTTTTCCGCTTCCTTTCGGCACATGAACCGAACGCTATTCGAATGCTAGTCATCTTTGACTTTCTTTTTCTTTCTTTTGTTTCGCGCTCACTTTCTTCATGGTAGTCTTTCCATCTCAATATATTCTTCCCTTCCGATATAAGTGTTTTCACTACTCCCTTCCCTATTCTCCGACCTCATGACCCCTTCACAACCCCGCTGGTGCGTTTGCGCCCCTTTTCCCTTTTCCACAATCACTTCGGTATCACCGGCGGCGGAATAACCCGTGCCACTCATTAATGCTTGCCCGGAGGCTGACGTTTCTAAGGAACTATCGGGAGTATTACGGCGTAACTTATACATCACCAAGCCAGCAGCAACTACCAACAGAGAAATCAGAAGTATGGAAACAACGAAAAGAATTCCGATCGTGCGGGCGACGTCTTGGAACCCAATACCAGTTTCGTTCACGTCGCCTTCAAATCCTAATGGCGGGATCCCCGACGCCATAAACTTTCTGCAATAGAGGAAGAATTGCTGACGGTGGCTGGACTCAACCATCGACAACTCATCAGCAAATTCGCTAAAAAGAACTTGGGCGCCGGGCCTGCCCTGCTCGGGATAAACGGCCAGACGAAAAGAGGGGACATCCTGCACTTTATTCTGCGATGAGGCATTGTGAGCGAGAGTCATGAATACTTGTGCTGTGGATTCCCCTATAAGTAGTGAGCGGCCTATGGTCATCCGCAAGTACCTGCATGTGGGCCCCATTTCGACCTTCTCTTCACTAAGGACAGACACGATTGAATCGCCCCTAATGGTACCGTTACGGTAGTTACCAGTATCCACACTAGTTTTGTGCAAAAGTCTGACCACTAACCCCAACCCATTGCTCGGTACACGGTGCAACCCATCCTCAAAGTGCATGTGTACATTAAGGTGGGGTGCTGATCCGTTGACGTTGGTGAAAAGTATGGAGCTCTCAGCATTAACTGAGACATTGAAGCGGGTGACATTGTTAAGGTTATTCAAATCAACTGTGATGGACTCCGCTTTGGTTTCTTCCGTTGGCGCATTTTCGCACATCCAACCCGTGTTGTTAACGTGGCACATGCAGAACCCACCACCCAAGTCGCTGCAACTGGCACCCTCAACGCAGTTGAACGTGCAGCTGGGATCGTTAGGCTCAACAAAGCTGTAGCGTATTTTAAATCCCTCCCGCCTCCGGGACCAACCTGAGGTGAAATGGAGGAGGACAACGTTCGAATGAGATAGAAACACGGCTCCCTGGGCAGTGTCACCTGTGTCTGTACGGACAGGTGCAGATTCATCATGCCCCAAATCGGTCACATGGAGCGCGTCCGACGGCTTGTCCACGTTGAACTTCTCATACACAAGCTTTATGCGGTAACCACGCGGCGCCTCAACAATCCACCGACAAAACGTCACAGGTGCGTACTTGCCAAACCCATTAATCTCAATATACCCCTCGCTGGGAGCAGTTACTAAAGTGGGGAACCCGTCCTCGGCACACCAATGACTGCGTTCGTTGCATAATTCACCGTGGAAGTTGGGACAGCAATACTCACAGTTGGGCCCGGTGAAACAACCCTCCCCGCCAACCCGCGTATCCGCTCGACATTTGCACTCCCCCGAATTTTCATCACATTCCCCTCTTCCACTGCATTTGCAGTCCGATAAGCATGATGGGCCGTACCACCCCTTTTTGCAACTGGAGCAACTGGCATCGGCAAAATTCTCGCTAATGCATTCACATCCGCTTTCCGGCGAGGTACATGTACCCTGCCCGTGGCACACAGACTCTGCATCGCACACAGAGCAATCAATGAAGCGATATCCTTCATTACACCTGCATGTGCCGCTGTTGCAGGTCCCGTGGCCACTACAACCGTTCGGGCAGGTGTGGCTAACTTCTTCACAGTTCCTAACATGTTCAAAGCCCTCGGCAGACACAACGACAGCGTACGGTTGTGTCTTATTATCGGGAATGGAAGCCCCAAAGACGACAACACGGAACCCATTGTCCATGTCGCTCGTAGACATCAACTGTATTCGCTCTACCACATTAGAAGAATCACGTCTCTTTTCCCCTCCGGCGTGGTGAATAGTCCCTTTAGAGTCAGTGACAAAAAGATCCAAATCGTTCACGAGCGATTTGCGAGCGCCTTCGAGAGCAACGCCTCGGTCAGTCCACGCAAGTGATACCCGCACGGAGCGCTGAGAGTCAGTTTGATCTGCCTTCTTCTTAAAGCAGTACACATTTGTTCCGTGGTGGCTGATATCTTCTCTGTCGCGGAACCATCCCCTTGTGCCCGTTGGGGAAAAGAAGAGAGATAAATCAAGACGGCCAAAGCCACTCACGGTGGAGTTACTCAACGGCACCGTAGAGTGGACCATCAGAGCTTTCAGCAAAGCAGCAGAAGGTGAAGCAGTTCGATTTAGCCTCCGTACATACTGACGCAACAGTGTAGCGGCGCCCGCGACGGCCGCAGTTGCCATCGATGAACCCCGCTTGGCCACCACTTTACATTGTTTTGCTGATGCTTTGCCAGAGGAAAGAGCAGACACCACCTCTTCCCCGGGACCGACAAGATCGGGTTTCATCCTACCGTCGTATGTTGGACCATGCGAAGAAAACGAAGAAACAATGTCTTTCGAAGCGTCAAACACGTTTTTGTGTGACCCCACGCACATCACGTTCTTACCACGACACGGAGTCATTAGGCCATCTTGGATACTGTTGCCAGTGGAGAAGATAAGTAGCGCATCGTCATAACTACTCGCAAACTCATCCATATCCTTTTCCACAGCAGAATACTCGGAGGGAGCAACAAAACCCCACGAGTTTGAGAACACACGGGCTCCAGCGCCATATCCGGGACGAATAATTTGAGTAACGTCGTGGGGGAGGACAAGCTCTGACTGGGATGGGCAGCCCAACCCCCTGAAGAAAATCTTCGCCCCCTTGGCGACACCATTATACTTGGCATTACCGTCGTTACTAATAACACTCCCCGCTGCGGTACCTGCCACGTGCGTGCCATGACCTATTTCCTCATCCCCAGCAAAGTAATCCCCCCGGATGAAGTCACACGGGGCAAATGACACGATTTTGCGGTGGTTATAGTTAACCTTCGGGTAAAGCGCCACCTCTTGATTTGGATCGTGGAAGAAACAGCTGTTAAAGTCGATACCCGTATCGGCTACCCCTATTATCTCACCACTACCGTCAATACCAGCATCCCACAAGGGCCTTGAAGGATGATCCTCACTCTGTCTACTTTGCTGTAAAAGGGCAGTGGCATGATAGTTGTGCATTTGCGCCTGCTCTACTGCAATTTCCATCCAGCGCACCGCCTGATGGCCAACCACCGCGTCAAGGAGTGGTGCACAAGCGCACATAAGCGTGATCTTCTGCCCAGTGACCGGCCCATCCCCCGAATCAGTTGAGGCGCGGGTAAGCGACCACCGTACAATCCCTTTACCAGAAACTAATGATGTCACCTCCCACTTGCAACCCGAAACTTCGTCTAACGACACTCCCCGCAGCGCCTCCTCCACAACGTGCTCTCGATTAGGAGCAGTGCGGGTATTAAGCGAGACTCGCATCTGGTTCTTTTCTGAGGTAACCTGGTTCTTATTTCCGCACTCAACCAATGCACCGCGGATCACGCGTGACAGTTTCATGCGGGCCACACCTGGAGAAGAGAAAATATCCAATACTGACATGGAGGTTAGTGACGCCGCGGCGCCACTAGCTTCAAAGGCGGAAAGGATCCGTGCGGAACGCTCGGAATCCATATAAACTAGCATATGCATGTCGTCAATGTGATGTGCGTCACCTAAACTGTGTTCCGCCAGCGCCTGTCGGGCTATCCGGCGCTCATGGTGACGCAGCTTATCAAACCGAGCCACAACGTATCGACCGTCATGTGGTACCAAGGAAGACCGATGATCCGCCGTCTGTCCTATCATTCCTTCAATAGGCAAATGCATACTGGCGCGCGTTCCGACATAAGATTTTACCGTGCGACTCGTTGTGTTTCCAGTTGGTCGACGCTGCCTTACGAACCAGTGAAGCGGAACTTCGTGTTTTCTTGTCCACTCTGAGTGGAGCCACTTCTGCAGTGGTGAACGTTTTTTATGATTCCTCCCCTCCGCTGCTGTTTTTACCGAGGCGCACAAGGCGGGACGACAGAGAGTCACATAGAGTACAACGGTGATGAGTGAGAGCAGTCGCAGATGGTTTTGACTGGACGACATGAACACGGACCGTGCGAAATGAACTTCTTTTCCTTTTC
>NW_027124301.1:6417-7925 GCF_001457755.1 Trypanosoma equiperdum | reverse complement strand
TTTTTTTTTTTGCTCCCCTTTTCCTCCCCCTTTAACTTTGTCTCTTTAATCCTTTTCACTCTGATCACTGAATCAAGGCTACACAGAGTATAGGGTACTTCCGACTACGAGAAAAAAACGACACTAATACTGATTTATTGGAGAATGCCTCTTTCTTTTTTCTTTTGAGATGTCCTAATGAGCAACAACGACAACAACAAAATATTTCGCTTTCGCCTTTGTTGTTATCCCTGAAAAGGAGGGAACCTCTTTCTTTTTTCTTGTATTTACGTGTGGTCTTCCCTTTCCCTCTCCTTCACTCAGCTCAAACCTATACTAGGTGAGCCAACGCCACCCAACACTACCGTAATATACCACTAAGCACTCAGCGATTGGTGAGAACTACTACACACACACACACATACATACATACATAACAGAGGTTGAACAAAGAAAAAAGGAAGAAGGGAAGAAGTTAAAAAGCCCCCATCGAAGGAAATCAGCGATAAGCGACAGTAAAAAAGATTAAAAAAAAACAACGTGCACACACGTGGTTCCCTCTGAGTGTCATCCGTAAATCGACCAAGTTTTTGACTGCGTGACATATTTGCATCAGCGTGTCCTCTCATCATCACGCGTCTGCCTGCGATAATCAATTTGTCGCCCCACCCTCTTCTACTAACAACTTACTTACGAGTTCCTGCAGCTTCTGCTCGCTCGCCCCTTCCAAGTGACCAATAATGCGACCACAGCGATATGCCACAAATGTGGGAACGCTGCGTATATCGTGTAACGCACTAATTACCGGATTCTCATCCGTGTCTACTGAAATAATGCGTACGCCACGAGTGACGCCCTCCCGCAGCACACCGAGTGCCTCAGGAGAAACCGCGACATCCGCAAATGTAATCCCCAACAATCTCAGCAACCTTTGCGTTAGTCCTAACGTATCCTCTTGTGAATAAGCGTGTGATGAGCTACATTGGGGAATGGAAGAGGAAACGACGCCCTGTTCCTTCTCCGTTTCCATTTCTTCTAACGCCCGCGTGATGGATATGCACGGCTTACACCGATTGGTGTGGAAGTACACTAAAACAGCTGCATCAGCGTTTACATGATCGGTGAATATCCTCAGCTGCCCGCTCAAGCAGGCACCGCTCCGCCGTAGCGCATAACCTCGTATAGCTTCTTGCCGTAACCGACTAACATTTAAAATAGACGTGACGTAACGGCGGAGGCCCACGGTAGCAGACATGTATTAAAACTCCTCACGGGAGGCACAAGCGGTAGACTTCTGAGGTTATGGGTGCGCTTCCATGCAGCAGTGGAGGGGGCGAATAAAAAGAGGCAAAAACAAGTGCTCAAAGGAAACAACAGGAGAAAAAACAAACACGTGACGGGGGGAATACGACCGACAACCAAGTGAAGACAGCGATGTTAAGGCACTAGGCCGGAATAAGGGAAGTTCCGCCGTCACAATTACAATTCGGAGAAAAGTTCACACCGCGAATGGGTAAACAATTGTTTAT
>NW_027124301.1:1229-6407 GCF_001457755.1 Trypanosoma equiperdum | reverse complement strand
GGGGGGGGGGGAAAGGGGGGGGGCATTTATCCTAAAAAAAAATGAACATCAGAGAAAAAACGAAGGACTGACACAGGAGGGCTGGCAAACGAAGAAAAAAAACAGAAAAGTTAAAGGGATTGTCTCCCCCATCCGTTTTTTTCCTACTGCACTCGTGCTCCCTTTCCTAAACAAATCATGCGCATTGGGCAAAAGGAACAAACAAGCACGCCCAAAGACAAACACAGATGCATACATACAATTGAAAGAAAAGAAAACATATAAAAGGGTCCCCTTTGGACGCTCCTTAAATCACCCTGAGAGGCAAATGCACACTACTCGCTGTAAATATATATATATATATATATATTAATGTATTTATGTATTAATTTACCCATCTACACCAACCCACCCACACACACACATATACACACAGGGAGAAACCCGTTGTCTCACGGACCCAAATAAAAATATCACAGACATATATATTTATATACCAATTACATAGTAAATGTGTGACAACAAGATACGGCTCAGCCCTGTTGCATCACCTGTCGCACTCAAATAGTAGGCGCATACAAACTGCAGCTGTTGCGCATTGCCCACCTAATCATTAACGGTAACATTCACAGTGGCAAAACGCCGATAAAAAACTGGGAAAGGTAGGCAAAGGAAAATAATAAAGAAAAAAAGTAATAAGTTTAAATGTCTGAATATGAATATGGGAGGGTAACGATCCTCATACCACACAAGCGGTACCTATTATGTGAAAAAAGAAAAGAAAAAAAAAAACACAAGCGATGCAGCATCTCCAGTTTGTCCGTGCCATTTTCCGAGTGCACCACCACGAGGAACAAAACTCGTGGATCACGTTGATGTATCATACGGAGGACCCAAAAAAGATGAAACAATATCTTTCCATTCCGACTTCTCGGCCTCCACCAAGCCTGAATCCGTGTGTAATAATGTTTGCCATAAACTTGCGATATTGTCCTGTTGCTCCTCCATAAGTGAGGCAGCATCCTCTGTGGGAGTGTCTGTTATGCGTGCTGCATTTATCGTTAAAACTAATAACATGAGAAGTGCACGGCGGCGCTGATGTCGTCGATCTCCATCATCCTCCGGAGATGCACAATTTTCACCTACCAATCTCCGAATCGCAAGCAAGAACTCATCAACTTTCGTCTCTACTGAAGTTAGGTCTGCATAGTCATCTGTATCGCAGAAGCTAATGCCTTCTCTACTCTCATCGTAGTCATCTGGTGGTTGCATTGTTTTATAAAAATCAGCCAACGCCTCTTGCATCATTACTGTGATGTTTGCGATATCCTCGTCATTCTCCACTTCTGCCATTAGACGACGCCATTGAACCGCTTTGGATGTGCTACGATATTTCTTCCGCGCGTCGTCCAACTCCTTCTGCAAAAGACCCATCGCCTCCTCCAGCTGGTTAACTTTTTCAGCTTGTGCCTTACACTGCACCTCCAACGCAGCAATTGCCTCAGGCGTTAAGTCCTCAACCGTTAGTTGCAACATGAAGTAAATTATCAGTAGCGCCCAGGTAGAAGATAAAATAACGGCAAATACAAGCGGTAGGTTAATTAAAACAGACACGTACGCGCGCACACACAGACCGATTAGCTAAATTCTTTCTTCCTTCAATTTATACTACGTTATGGCTTGGAAGTTCGACAAACTACTCATTCAGTTGGATAGCAAAAGAAAAAAAAGAAGAAGACCAACAGGAGGGCAACGAAATGCATGTAACGATACAAAAGAAAATAAAGAACCAAGCAAAAAAAAAAAAACTCGAGCGAAAAAGAAAAAGAAAAACAACTTACTAAAAGTGGCGCCGTCACCTCTCAGAGGCGGGAGAGAAACGGAGGCACACGTAGACGCGGGCGCACATAAGTGGATATTCGTTTCTAAACATTTAAATATTTGTTAATTTATTTACAATTGAGAGGTGGGTAACAAAAAAAAAAGAAAGAAAGGAACGATAGACCTTCACGCAGAATGAAGAAATTTTGATGACGAAGACGAATCCTCCCCGTTTGCTCTCGCCCCGCACACACATCAAAAACAAAACAGAAGATCGATCACCTCAATGGCATATGCAACCAAGCGCACGAATTAAGGAGCAGAAAAGAAAAGGGATACGAAAAAGAACGGACGCGCACGGGTTTAATGCCGCGCAAAGATATAAGCAAACCAAAAAGAAAAAAAAACAAACGAAAGGACAAACATATTCCTACAAGAAAATTAACTCAATCGCTTCGCAGGACGGTAAATCATGACGGAGAGGCAAAGAAGTAGAGTAAATGGGAGGCGAAAAGGAAAAGGATACACTTATTTTCTCTTATCAATAACTTTTCCCTTTTCCCTCCTCATTAGGTTCGTTTCTCCCGATAGCAAATAGCGGGCAGACGCATATGAGCCTTTGAATAACAAAAGATGATGAGGAAACATGGGAGATAAGAAAAAAAAATGAATAAACACACACATACGCATGTACATCTATACATGCATGTACGTGTTTTCACTTTCCTTTTATTTTTACATAAATCCGTGTATCTGTTTATTTGCGTATATATATATATATTTGTGTGTGTGTGAGTGGCATTGGCAGAGGGGGAGGGGAGATGATCATTCGTTGCGCAGTAAAATACAAAAAAAAAAAACAGAGGCAAACCCAAGAAAAAAATAAAAAGCATTCGTGTAAGAAAAAGGGTAAAGCGGAAACAGATGACCACACGGGGAACTACCGCCTGCTATTGCGCGACCTCCGATACCGCTCCTTTGCCTCAGCGAAACGTAGCAGTTCCTCCTCCGTCGCTGCACTCAAATCTAATCCTTTCGGAATAATCGTCTTTTGCCCGATCTCGTTTAGATTAATCAACACAAAAGAGGCACGGTTTGTGGTAACGACATGGCCATCGCGTTCCACCACAAGTTTGACGTCAACCTCCATTGTTGTGTTGTGAACATAAATAATATCCGCCTCCAACGTTACCCAATCAGTACCAAACACGGGATGATGGAACTCCACATTATGCATGGCAACCGTTGAGATGTGACGATTGCCCGTGAACATGCGACCGCAATGAACGGCATGTCGCTCCATCCAACGCATCAATTCACCACCAAAGATGGTTCGGTTATTATTCAGGTGGTAAAGCAAAAAAATGCGATGGGCAGAGGTGCGCGTGGAGGCGATCGGTACGCGAATGGGTTTGGCCGCGTTAACAGTGCATTCCACATCGCTACAAGTTATGGATTTCTTCTGCAAATCAGATGATATCTTTTTTGCCTCAGCGGCAATATTGCGTGCAGCCAAGTAGCCATTGTGGTAACTCACATCATTTTCATCGGTAAGCTCAACCGCGGGAACGGTTTTAACGGCGCGCAAATTTTCATCAATTGCCACCATCGTGAAATAGCTTTCACCCGTGAGAGATTCGGTTATGGTAGATGGTGATCGTCTGTAGAAGCGGATGTGAATTCCCATGGAACTGCTTCCGCAGTAAATTAAGCGTCCATGCATGCGAACCACATCACCGTGCAGAACAGGGGAGTAAAATGTTGTGGTACTTACACCCACTGTGCTGCAGCTTACACGCGGCTTCATGGAGCTGAGATAAACTTCCGAAACGCGTTTGGCGCATAAATCCATCATTGCCAGTAACTCACCCGCTGCCAGTCGGTTTTCTGACCACAGTTCCTTTCCCACAAGGTCTGTCCAGTCCACACTAGCAACAGGCTTCGTGCCGTTTTTACTATTGCCTACGACAAGTTGCCGCCGGCTGCTCAAACACCCGCCACATAAAAACGGGATTAAATGCGATGGGGTAAAACAGCGACGCAACATTTAACCCTTTCCTCCACTTTGGCTTGCTTTCTTTTCCTTTCCTCTTTAAACTCAATTCCTTTCGCCTTACCTGCCCTATTGTTATGACAACTCTGCGGGTACGGACGCAACCCTATAGCAGCAATGCACACTACCCGATTGCAAAATATCCAAATTGTTCCCTCTCTGTTTTGTTTCCTTCTATCACTTTCGCTATTCTTAAATAACGTTAAGTTCCAAAGCTTATCTCCTTGCCTTTTTTTTTTCCACCTTCCTCTCTCTCTTTCTTTCTCTTTTTCTCTTTGTTGCTTTATTGTCAGCTTCTCTCCAGTCCTTCTGCTTTGCTTGTGACGCAATACACGATCCGAAATCACAGTCAATTAATTAACAAGAGATGTGGGAAAAAGAAAGAGTAACTTAAGGTACTGAAGAGTTGAGGTTTGGATCCTGCAGCTCCACAGATTTATACACAAGTGAGGCGACAATGCATTTTTTTTCTTTTTTTTTTTTTACGGACGCACGTTCAACACGTGCGCTGCACCCATGAAGCAGACCGTTAAAAGGGAGGGGAGAGGGAGAAACATTTGAAAAAAAAAAGGAAACGAAACACAAAATAAATGTGCATAAAATATAAATCTAAACACAAATGGATCATATGTGTTGTACAAATCGTGGTAGTGAATGCACATGTTGACCACTTAATATACTTTATATTCCTTCATTCGATCCCTTCATATTTCCTTTTTTTTATATTCCTAACCCTTTACCTTCATTTGCCATTTTCATGTTATTCCCAATACTTAACTCTTTGTTGATTTATTACATTTTTTTTTTCCTTTTTACTCACCCCCTTTTTTGTTCCTCCCTCTCTAACCTCCTTCATTCGATGCATTTACATTTATTACTTCATACCGCTTTCATCAGTACATACGTTTATTGAACAAATACACATCTGCCACAAGTCTAGATATTACGCAAACACACATCTCTTTTTTTTTCTTTTTATTTTTCTTTTTTTTCCCCCCTCCCCCCGCTGCACGGCTCAACCATTTCATTTAATAAAAAGAAATTACCTCCACTGGTGAGTGATCAGAAAAGGGGGAAAGATCAAGATAGAGATAAGGAAATAGGGAAAAAGGAAAAAAAAAAGCAAAAGAAAGATTAGAAGGCGGAGAACACAGCTGAAGTGGTGGGGTGCCACCACAAGCGCGGATTTCTTATTGAGTTTTTTTTTAAGTTTCATCTTTTAAAAGGAACTCGACACTGGAAGAATCACAGCCGCGAGACAGGCACTACACAAAACAAATTAAAACAAAAACAGCTTGATATATCATTTCACACTGAGCAGCAAA
>NW_027124301.1:642-1198 GCF_001457755.1 Trypanosoma equiperdum | reverse complement strand
AAAAAAAAGAGGAAAAGATAAAAAACAACAACAACAACAATATAAGGAGACACAAACATGCACTCGCACATACAGAGATTTAAATATATATATATACGAAAGTGCACATCATTTGTTATAATTGTAATTATAATTGTTACTGTAGCGATTGTTACCATCACGATTAAGTGAAAAGAGGGAGCGCCATATCTTCCCTGATATCTTGCTTGACTGCGCTCTCTGTTATTCTCCTCTTTTTGCTTATGTGTGTGGTTAGGGGTCTTAACTCCTTTATTTTATTTTTCATTCGACTTAAGGTTTGATTTCTTTAGAAGTCCGCTTCCACCAGGTCACAATCATTTTTTTTTCCTTCGTTATACTTCATATATTTTCCTCATCACTCTGCTTTCCTCGTTTCATCAAATACAGCTCAATAAAAACAACAATAATTTTAATATTTATTAACAATACAAGCGTTAAGAATATGATAAATAAAAATGATGGTGATAACAGAACGTGCCGAAATACATACATATATATTAAAAGGTAAAGGTAAAGATAAATGATATATATATAT
>NW_027124301.1:0-612 GCF_001457755.1 Trypanosoma equiperdum | reverse complement strand
AAAAAAAAAAACCGACACACACAACCAGTTAGGCGTTACAATTTCTCTCCTTGCAGGAGTTGGAAACAAAGAAAAAAAAAAGGGAGCCTGTAGAGAAACAAACAAAACACTGCGCGTGAGGGGAAATAATGACGCTGAACCAACTTTTAAAAAAAACGGGTGGAAGAACAACTTCGATGACGGTAATGACATACGGAAGAAAGGGAAAGAGGAGGAGAAAATATTAGCAAAATACGCACGCAAGAAAAATAATAATAATAATAAAAGGAGAACAACAAGCGAAAAAAAAAAAGACAGCTGATTATTCCATATTGGGAAGCCTGCGGCGAACACCACCCAAACTGATACATTTTATCTGTTCTGCAATCCGTTTGGTATTGGAGATGATCGCAAAAGTGGGTTAAGGGGCAAAAACGCAAAAAAAAAAAGAGGAGGGAGGGAAGGGATGGGCAATAAGCAAATATCACATTTTTGAGAAAGAAAAAAAAACAGGAGCAAACATCAGGGGACGCTTGCACTTGCTTGCCTCTGCTCCGGATGTACCCCACCTTCCGTCACACGTCATGTGTGCTCCCCCGCCACACATACACAAAAAAAAGTCATACACACACA
>NW_027124729.1:37689-40623 GCF_001457755.1 Trypanosoma equiperdum | reverse complement strand
ATGATAATGAAAATAATGCGGCGCTTCTAACCTGTTTCATCTTCCACATTTTCTTTCTGTCCCATTTTTTTTTCTTCTCTCATTGTTGTAAACGTTACTTTCGAGGAATTTGTTTCGTTTGAGGTTATCGCCTATTTTGGCTAGTGGTAACCTCCATCGCAACTGTGACTTAGTCATAACACTGCACTCAAGAAAGTAAAAGAGCATAAAGTAGAGAGCAGGAAAATAGACTGATTAGAAAAAGGTGGGCACAGGAGGAAGTATCAAAATATTTGATTCCTCTACACTGTGTAGTTTCATATCTAATTTGCCATTTGAGTGTGGTGCCACACAACTTACTTTATTATGTTTAGTCAGAAGCCGCCACCACCGCGTTACGTTCTCAACGTTGACACGGGTAAATGGAGCAAGCAGGTTGTGGTACCTGAAACCAAACCCAAAGAGTCGATGCCAAATATTCAAAGCACACTTGACCTTCTGCTCTACCACGCCATGCACACCGCCAAAACTCAGTTGGAGGAAGAGGGAAAACGGACTCGAGTGGTGCCCGATGTTGCAGGTCAGATTGCAACTTTTGAGGCTCGTCACAACATTCACGCAAATGCACTGCGCTCCTTCTCTCTTTCCAGACGAGGTGGTTGCTGTTCAAATCCTGTTGTTGGACTTCTTTGCGGTATTCCACTGTACGATGTCTATACTGCGCTCACTAAAAGAAAAGGGGAGGAATGGGATACGTATGGAGGGGAGCCCGACCCAAATAAACTCCTGCGTTTAAGTTTAGATGAACTGTTTGATGTATGCACGAGCCTGGTAAAACCAATGGTAAACTATAGTTATGTTCGAGACATGTTTACCATGCTTCCATCTGATGGTGAGGATGATGACAACAGCGTACCTCTATCGTGTTTTTTTTCGTTCCTCGTAGAAAACGCATTTCATCCAACGTTGAACCGAAACGTGGAAGCATTGTTCCGTGCATTTGACCCCGAGGGTACCGGGGTCATATCCGAGGCTACACTTGCTTCTCCTGTGCTCAACGCTTTTGCAGAACTGAATCTTTTTGGACATTTGCGCGGGGAATGGGAAAGGATGGCTTCAACGCTGGAGATTGTGGGAAATATTGATTACCGCATCGTAGACAATATTCGGCTTCTTACGCCGGAGGCCACTCGTGCGGTTTTGTGTAGTTCCCCCATTTTGTATGACGCGATGGAAAATGTCGATTTAGACGGCTCTAAGCTTAAGGTGTCTTCGTGAGTTATTGCAAGTTACGCAGCCCTTGTGCATCAATATCTTGTGGTAAAAGAAAGGGGAGGGGAACTCGTGTAGCGATATCTCGCATTTCATTCACCTTTTGTTTCTTGCCAGTTATGCCTGTGCCGTGTTCTCGCTTCCTGTTGGATTTGTTGTGTTTGCACTTATATCCTACCCTTCTGGCGTCGTCTTTGTTCGTTAGTGGGTACTGTTGGCAAGGGAATGTTTGCAGTTGTAATGTATGTGTTATGTGGTAATGTGAAATGTTTACTTCTCCCGCTCGTGGGGTAATAAAATTTCAAGTTCCCTCTATTTCAATTGCGTGATAGCCTCGTGCTTGCGAGCCGATGTTCGTTGAACTAAGGGAAAAAACATCCCCACAATGGCGTATCTTCTCTACCTCGTACTTTTCCCTTTTCCTCTATTATTTGGGGTTGTATTACATGCCACTTTTCTCCTACGGGTGCATGCATGTGCATAATATAGAAAAAAAAACTGTATTTTAAAAAAAGAGAAAAAAAATTGAGAGTGGCTGGAGGAGCGGGATGGAAGTTGCTGCGGTTGCGAGTGCTCCCTCGGCTGAGGAAGTGAGCGAACTGAGGAAGCATACGCGTCTGTCAGAGGCTCAAATCACTCGACTGCATGAGCGTTTCACGGCACTTGACCGGTGTGGAAAAGGTTTGATTTCCCCGAGTGATTTTCAGTCAATAGCATCCGTGGCGTCCAACCCTCTTCTTAGTCGAGTGCTTACTGTGGTTAGCAGTAGTGGTGATGGAAACATTAGTTTTGTTGATTTTGCGAAGGCATTCGCTGTTTTTCTCCCACAGACCGATAGGCAGGAAAAGCTGCGCTTTACGTATATGATGTATGATATCGACGGTGATGGCAAAATCAGTAACAGCGATCTCATGGAGGCTCTCAAAATGATGGTAGGCCCGAACTTAACAGATGTGCAGCTGCAACAGATAGTAGACAAAACATTTATTGAGGTGGACTTCAACCGGGACGGTTTTATCACGTTTAGTGACTTTGAGAAGCTTTCACTTCCCATCAGTCTGGATAATGCCCATGTTCTGCAGTTTTAAACAAATGGAAGCGTGTGGTATCACATGAACCTGACATAACCTAATGCAAATAATTTACACGCATATGTAAAAGGCCGCGGTTTATGTGGTGTTTGTGCCTGCAGGTTTCATTATCCCCCCGCGCTTCACACCCTTGGGGGAGGGGAATGAAAGTTTTGTGTTGCATTTGCTGCTCAGTAGCAGCTGTTGGTGCATTTCCTTAGCTCGCCTGTGCACCGTGGTCAGATATGTGCTGAAAGGCCTGGAAAGTTTTTGCTGGGGAGGGGTGTTAGACGTGTGGAATATTTATGTGTCAAAGGTCGGATGAACGTTTCCTTTTACTTTTTCGTTTTCCTCCGTCGTTTATTATCCCTAATCCCATTTTGCTCGTTTTATTCGTCTTACCCCCCTCTCTCTATTTGCGTACCTTTGAAACTGTGTCGTTGCGCAGCATTTTTGTTTCTTCTGCTCCTCTTTGTTTTTCTTTTGTCCCGTTCCCCTTCTTTTTATGTAATTTACAACGGTTTGTTTTCTGTTTTCTTCTAATTTTGATTATTATTATTCACTTTGGTTATTTTGCACACACAATGTGGCGAGAGGAGTCTTTGAAGTGGAA
>NW_027124729.1:35201-37679 GCF_001457755.1 Trypanosoma equiperdum | reverse complement strand
GTTAGACGTGTGGAATATTTATGTGTCAAAGGCCGGATGAACGTTTCCTTTTACTTTTTTGTTTTGCTCCGTCGTTTATCATCCCTAATCCCATTTTGCTCGTTTTATTCGTCTTACCCCCCTCTCTCTATTTGCGTACCTTTGAAACTGTGTCGTTGCGCAGCATTTTTGTTTCTTCTGCTCCTCTTTGTTTTTCTTTTGTCCCGTTCCCCTTCTTTTTATGTAATTTACAACGGTTTGTTTTCTGTTTTCTTCTAATTTTGATTATTATTATTATTCACTTTGGTTATTTTGCATACGCACTGTGGCGAGAGGAGTCTTTGAAGTGGATATACTACTATGCTCCGCCGTAGTGATTTACTGCTGAAAAAGGGTTGGACTCATAATCCCGGTCGTACACGCCGTGGTGGGAAAAATCTCGCATGGCGCCCAAAAATGTCGGAACGTACGCTCGAGCAGTTTGTTCCACTTCACCTCGCATTCCCTCGAAGGCATCCAAACAGTTGGCAAGAGAGGCAGTTCCACCTCCTCGGTTACGTCAAATGGCCAAAAGAAATTGGTTTCTACAATGCTGGTGATAACTTTGAGCTTACACCACAAGCAGCATATCGTATTTACAAACAAAACTGCGACGAGACCTTTTGGACGAGGTTGCATAATGAAAAAACAATTATTCATTTACTTCCACTGGTCGAGCAGGATCCTGGGACCAACATGGTGCTCGTTGATGATGTTTTTCGTCACCACCTTAAGCGTTTTGGTGCCGATCATTATATTTACAACGCGGTGATGCAAGCGGCTGCATTTGCAAAAGATTTCCCCCGCTGCGAGCAATTATTAGCAGAGATGCGCGGCCTTGGCCTTGAGCCAAACGCACAATCTTACGTCAACATGATGTTGGGTGCGCGCCTTACAGGAAAACCTCGGGATCAGGCGGAGGCTTTTTTCCGTGAAGGTATCAAAACAGGTGCCATTAGTGCTGTAATGCGTCTCGACACTGAATTTCAAATGTGGATGGACCAATTGGAGCGACTCGGTTCCTTCAAAGCGAAGGTCGGATACCTGTCAGTTAATGAGGAAGGCGCTTCTCCGATGCCTCGTGACATGTGGGCATTATGGGGTTGGCATCGTACCGAGGCGAAATTTATTAGTCGTAAGCAGATGATTTCTGAGCAGGTACAAAACCGTGTGAGGAGTGGCAAAGAGTTGGTGGGAACAGTTTATCAAAAAGCTCGTCGGCAGCCATGGGCAAAATATAATGGGATGTTTCCGTATGATTACAACGGCCCTGCACGAAGACCCGCGGCTTCCTTCGTGGACGCTCCAACTCCAACACATAACACAGAGGTTTGTGGAACTGCATATTAGTGAGGTGTGTTTGCTCTCTTACGGAGGGAAGGGGGGGGTTTCATGGGACGTTTTAACCAGGCGGTAGCGTTTTAGTTTGGAAGGATGCGAAATGGCAATGTGCTACAGCTCCTAAGGTTATATTTTGTGCATGGATGTGCAATCTTGTGCCGTGTTTGGTCCCTTGGATTTCTTCTCTTTTTGGTTGGTGGTATCGTTGCATGGACACATGCACTTTTACTTCTTTTTTTTTTTGTTACCTTCAGTGCACGTAATGTACGTGGTCGATTCGCTTAAGCCATCCGCATGCGAATATGTATTATTGACTTACTGTTGTTTACCCTTCCTCTGGTTGCAAGATAATACTGTCAAAAGCTGCACGCTGCTGTACCGTAAGCAATAGTGCTTTAGGAGGGCCGGTAAAAAGCAAAAAAAACAAAAAAAACAGTCCGTTATATATATAGAGAGAGGGAGAGGGGGAGAGAGAAATATAAAAAAAGAAATATTGAAGTACTTATTTACCTTACGGAGTTACACACATCAAAGTTCAAGGAAACGACATGTCCGTGCGCATTCGCTTTATTCTTACAGGCGCCTGTCCTCCATCCTACTCTGGCAAGCAGGTTCAACTTAACTTCCCTCTTGAGGATGAAAATGGGGCACCCACAACAACAGCTCACCTAAAGCAATTGATTCGTACGCAGTGGCCAGAAAATATGTCAGAAATGAAAGAAGTTGTTGAGAAAACTGAAATGAGAGTCCTTAAAACTGGAAACCTCCTCTCAGATGATACCCAAATTCGCTCTGTCCTGACGGCTACAGAATTAAGCGAGTGTAGCATTAACCCAAGTGCTGAAGGGAGCGGCCGAGCAGATGAGGATCAGAAATCAGTTCTGATGCATCTAGTTTTTCAGAGCAATCAAAGTCAAGGCAGACAAAGAGATGGCAGCGCAGGTGGAGGAAGGCGTGATAATGCTTCCCATGATAGTGGTTGTTGCACCATGCTGTAGAAAATATGCTCAGATGGTTCATTGCTTTTTTTTTTGTTTGTCCCATCCTCTTCCATCGTCATCCGTCTCTTCTTTTTCTTTGCGCTTCTCTCCTTTTCTTCTCTTTACTTGCTTGTTTTTC
>NW_027124729.1:34780-35173 GCF_001457755.1 Trypanosoma equiperdum | reverse complement strand
ATATATATATATATATATATATATATACCATCTCTCCAAATATGTTACCATCACCATTACGTTTTAATGGGTTGTAACAAACTTCCTGCACAGGTGATTAGGGTTTAACTCTATATTTCATAAGGTGTGCGGGAGTACTAAAGGAAAAAAAAGTAACAATAGTGGAGAAATGGCGCCCTGTCACTCATGGATAATATTAAAGTGAGTGTTTCATTGTTTTGTCCCTCTTTCCTCTGTGTGTGTTTGTGAATGGGTGTCAGTAAAGAAAAGAAAAGGAAGAGGGAAGGGATGCGGAACAATTACAGAAATGAAAATGGGCACGTCCGCACTGGCACAGAAAAAAAAAGCGAGAGGAAATGTGTGAAGTGAAAATATCAAGAGGAAACACACACA
>NW_027124729.1:34011-34759 GCF_001457755.1 Trypanosoma equiperdum | reverse complement strand
GGGGGGGGGAAGAAAAGAAGAACTGTTGAAGCTCAACGGAATCAGCTAAGGTGAAAAGAAGAGTGCGTGAGGTGAAAGCGTGGAGAAAAAGTTTATTTCTGCATATGTGTGTACATATTCTGTAGAGAAGGGGATGTTACCATCACCTCCCGGCATTTCATTCCCCCCAAATATTGCATACAGCTTTACTGCTTTACTGCTTTCTTTCTTTTTTTTTATATATTGTTGATTGTATCTTTTCCCACACCCGTGGTTTGTTTTGGCAGTATTTTACAATACCTGTGGGAGCTTCTTTTGCGCCACCACGGTGACATATTTCGCCTTTGTTCGTACTATTTTTGTTTCGTCCTTTTGTGATTAATACTCTGCTGCTTCTGAATGTTGAGTGGGAGATGAAATTTGTACTCACCGTGTGGGTTTGTCTACGCATACGTGTTTATGTTTGTGTTTGTTTTAGAGAAAAGAAGGAGGAAAAAATACATTGAAGTTCTTATATGTGTATGAACGTGTTTGGGAACCTTTCGACACCGCCACTATTTCCCAGTTTCTTTCTTCCTTTTCTTTTCTTTCTTTTTTTTTTTTTAAACCTCATCGAGCGAATTGGTGCACATGCGAATTCGTATATCTGTTTCTGCTGCTTCGTTATGCGATTTTACGTAGGGGAATTATGTACGGTGAAAGTGTGATGAAGGGAAGGTCTATGGGGCTGAGGAGGAAAAGAAAAAGGAAGAGAAATCAAGATGACTAC
>NW_027124729.1:33020-33988 GCF_001457755.1 Trypanosoma equiperdum | reverse complement strand
GTGTATGTGTAATTGTGTGTGCGCGTATATCTTATTGTGACGAATTTGTATGCGCAGAAACCCTTCCATACGCAATATTTAATCCATTCTCTCTCATTGCTATGTTCTCGTGTTTAGTCGTGAACTTTAGGTACTTGTATTTCATATGTGTGTGCTTGCCTTTGTGCATGTTTTATGCAGTGTGGTATATTTTGTAGCTGTGAACATACTTGTAGTTTCTTTCCTTCTCACTTTTATATATATATATATTTTTAGTTCTGTTGACAATACCACTAAAAAGGGGAGTGTGGGAGTGTGAAGTAGGTTAAGGTAGTGAAAAAAGGAAGTAAAACATAAAAATCCCGCTGGCTCCCCTCTTTTCCCCCTCTTTTGCTCATCCGCTTCATTGAGATGTTGGAGTCTTTTGAATTTGATCAGGAACGAAAGGAGGCGTTAAACACAGTGGCGGAGCTAATCGCTTCAACTATTGAGGGAGCTGAGTCACAAGATGTTCACGATGTACTTTCGTCATCCCTTCATTTGCCTCATAACTGGCAGGAAATTGTTCAGAAAAGGGCTGAGCAAAGGCGTAAACTCAGTGCTACTTTTACTTTATTTTGTGAAGAAACAATTGCCACCCCGTCAACGGATGGCAATGCCGCTCTGGATATTAGTGAAGCGCCCGCAACATGTTTCTTACCGGAGTTACGACCCAAAACAATGCCACCCGTTACAACTTCAGCGACACGCGGGTTTGAGTGTCCCAGTTGTGGAAATCATTGGGATGTTGTTGACGCCCGTAAATCACTGCGCAATAGCAACACATCTTCTGCTCTGCGAGAGTTAAGTAACGCTGATGTTGGATTTTGCCCAGTGTGTGAAGATATTTAGTTAAGTGTAGTCATATCAGTTGGTTCCTTTCCCCCATTTCAATACATTCCTTTTCTTTTCTTTTTCACTTTTCCCCCTTTAAAGAGAGAAAGAGAGAG
>NW_027124729.1:32804-33006 GCF_001457755.1 Trypanosoma equiperdum | reverse complement strand
AAAAAAAAGAAGATGATCAACAATTCTTGCTGAAGTGGGGGCAGTGAGAACATGTGTATGTATGTGTTTTGTCTGGGGAGAGTTTATCATATGAGAGCAGTTAATTATGTTAAGGCAACAATTTTCAATGCCAATATCAGATCATGAGTGAACGACAGCGGGCTCTACATAATTACTGCGTTACCAACATATGACATACACC
>NW_027124729.1:26504-32785 GCF_001457755.1 Trypanosoma equiperdum | reverse complement strand
TTGTGTGTATTATTATAGAACACAATGCAAAGAAGATATTATAAGATTCTCTGCGGTTCCTCCTTTTCTACCGTTTTTTTTTAATTGTTTTCTAACGCTAATGCCACGTCCAACAATATCATTCTTCAGACGATACGCCCTGATCGAAAAAGAGGAGTAAGAAGGTGGTGGAGTTTTTTTTTTTAAAAACTTGTTGGAAGCCAGTGGTGGATGCTGCGGTTTACAACTATGATTTGTTTTAGACGCATTGCCGCGTGATCCGTTTGTGCGTCTTTGACACTTGGTGTTGGAGTCCTTCAGCGCTTCATTGGCGGTTTCGCCTTCAAACATAAACGTACGAATATATTTATATTTATATATATGCACATATACGTTCACACATATAGATATGTAGAGATAAATATGTTTTAATGATCAAGTCACATGTGTGGGGAATGAAGGTGCACATATTTGACTTATATTATGCTTGCATGAAACTCCTCACGTTGAACCATCTCAGTGGTGCCGTGGTGAGGGAATGCTGTGCATTGATCAATCAAAGTTTCTGATTGGTGCTTACCACCACTTTCTTGAGTAAACAATGTTTGGTATTCTTTTTTTTAAAAAAATATTGTAATCCTCTTGGATATTTTCCCTTTTCTTTCCTGTTTTTTTTTTCTTGTCCTCACTTTGTAGGTTAGTGGAAGATTTTCGTCCACTTTTCCACGTGTACGGCGATTCTTTGCTGTTATTGTTATTGTTGTTGCTTTCTTTCTTTTTTTCTTTCTTCTGCCAAAACCTTCTGGCCATTGTTGATTTGGACGCGGCCACGAGGTGGTGTCGGCCGCATGACTTCTGTGGGGTTCCCTTGTGACATGAACACAAGTTCTTCACTCACCTTTTTGGCGAACTTTTATTTCCACACAATTTCTGGTGTGGATAAAAATGTAAGAACGACTGACCGCTCACGGATGGAGTTTTGGGTGCAGCGGCTGCCCACCGTAATTCTTCAAGAAATTTTCATGGAAGTTATTAGAAGTGATGGATTTTGTTTTGCGTGGGTGGGTATACTTTCCAGCGTGTGTCGGTCGTGGTATTGTGCGTGTCAACATCCCGTCATGTGGGCATTTATGGCTAAAAAGGTGTTTGTGGCATATCCGCTTGTGCTGCGGGCGCAAGCCGTTCCCGAAGACAAAACAAACCTGCGAATGCGAAGTGTTTCGAATCCCATTATTGATGATGCTGATGATTTTGGCACTGTTTCAAATTCTCGCGATGCAATGGAACTGCCAACTCTAATGACCAACCAGTCTTTGCGTCGGGCCATAGAAGATGTGAGGCTTTTCGACGAGAGACGAAGTTATCATACTTATGTTAGACAAATACGTGTGCTTGTGCTGGGAATGATGCTGTCAGGCACACTTTTGCTCTTCTCCATGTTTCTATTCGTCACAGTTTGCGTCCTTGAGGGAATCAAATTGGGGGGAGTATTCACAACTTATGCCGCACTCTCTTTCTTGTGGGCAACGTACTGGGGTATTTTTACCATCATCATTGCAAACATTGTGATGGAAGCGCACTTTGAACCCGCCCCACTCTTTCCGCGTCTGCGAAAGAATAAGCCGTTGATACTTACTTCAACTGCTATACTGCTGATAGGCCTCTTCACTTTAGTTCTTCCAACCTTGTTGGTGCACATCAATTTAACCCGTGAGGAAAAGTTTAGTTGGATGTGGTGTGGGGCCACGCCGCTCCTTTTCCTCCTCAGTTGGCAATTGTACGTCGTTTTGTCTTGCTTCTCTCCTAGCAAATGGGGTGAATTGTTAAGATCACCGCATGTAGTTCTCAGACCTATGAAAGTGGTCATGTCGCTCATTTTGAATATCCCTCATGCGTTCCCATTTTGCTGCGCTGTGGCTTTATATTCTCTTCTGCAATACATTCAATATGGCGGTCGTACATATTTGCTTGTTGCTGTATTTCCTCTGCTTGCTAGTCTTCCCATTCTTTCTACGTTATTGCTACTCGATTTCTACATGAAGCGCCAAATGCGAGATCTATTGACCGGAGTTTCTCTTCTCCTCGCATCAATTTTCCCCCTTTCGTTGTTTTGGACGGATTTTCGTGGATTTTCTCTTCTACCACTGGCGGCTGCTTCTCTTCTTTTGTTTATCACACATTTCCGGCAGGTGGCGCAGCAGTCGATGTTGGAACTTGTAGAGGAGATCCAGCGAAACCGAAGGCCCGCGAGGTGGCGGCGCAGTCACTCTGTGCGAATGTAGTATTGAGTGTGTCAATCTTTTTTGTTTTTTTTTGTCTTTTTTTCTCCACTGTCTGTTGTTCTCCTTTTCTCTTTTCTCCTTTCTCTCTCTCTCTTTCTGTTGCGTTTCTTCCACAATTCGCCCACTTTATATCATCTGAACTCCCTTCACTTCACTGCTTTACGGTTTACCTTTGGAAAGACGAAAATGGATGTTTAGAGAAAAGGAACATGTGACCTTCATCGAATATTGGACTGGTATGGAAGCGAAGGAGCAAACACAAAAACGTTTTTTTTCCAGTTGTTGAGCGGGTGATTTGAAGACGTAATTGGGTGTGCACACGTGTGCTTATTTTATAATTATTAATATTATTATGATTCGGGTGAAGTCGAAGGTGGATAGTTTTGTAATATGGTGAGGAGATTTATTGCTGAGGTTATACCTATATCTTCTTTCCACTGTTTTTGGTATGGGTGGGTGGGAGGTTGTAATTTTATTTAAAATAAATAAGTAGATATATATTTTTTATCTATTTGATTTCTTTTGTTCATGATATATTTATATTTTTTTCGTTTTATTCGTTTTACTTTCAAATTCCCCCCTCCCCCCCCCAAAAAAATAATATGTTAAAAACAAGGGGGAAAAAGGAATATGACGGGAGGTAGTGGAGTGAGGTGATGTTTGGCTATCACGTGGCTAAAGTATGAGTTGGGCATCTCAATTTGTAGATGCACAAACACACAAACACAAACATATATTTTGTTATAAAAAGAGGGGAGGGGAGGAAGAGAAAAACAGTGGGAGGGATGATAATAATGAATTACAAGTTTTTAAAGGCCAGTTGCCTCTTCAATTTTTTTGTTTGAAAAACTCAGCCACAACTTTCGTTCGGTTGTGGCGCGCGGTCTTTTTTTTTTTTAAATGTTGTTTGTTTTTCTTCAACCTTTCTTTTTTTATTTTTCTGGGGAATTGGTGACGTATATTTGTTTCGAACAATTTTCAGAAGTGAAATGCCAGTGTATTAAAGGTTTTTGCATATACCATGCATCTTCTCGTAGTCCCTCTTTAACCCGACCTTTTTTGCTATGTTGTTGCCCTACTTTATCCTTTTTTTTGTTTTTGTGTTTCGTGTTACCTTTGCACTTTTTTTTCTTTTTGTTTTTTTTTTCATTATTGTATTGCACTTGGGCTTGGTTTCCTTTTTAGTGCCTGTAGGAGAATTCTTGTTTCTCTATGAACGAAAGTATTATTCAAGTGCCACTTTATGTATCCACATCAGCTTGGCGTAAGGAGGTACAACTGAGAGGCCTCTTGCGCAATCACCCGAGTATAATTGCACACAGTGATATTCTCCCACCTGCTACCACGGCCAAAGTTTTCAGCACAGCTCAGTTGGCAGCACACCACAGGGAAAATGTATTGGCTATTGGTTTAAATCCATTATCCACTTCAGGCGCTTGCGTTGGGCTCTTAACAATGGAAAGTGCGGAGGCAAAACTTAGTGGTATGTCAAAGATGCAGTGGTTGAATTTGCCATCAACCGAACCTTTGAGCAGCGTGGAATGGTGTGAGGGATCCCTTTTGGTTGGAACTAGTCGTGGTCGCATTGTTGTAGCAGATGTTAGTCCACAAACTGTTGAGGATTCTGATGGAGAATTGCAGCGTCGCACTTGCCTCGTATGTAGTGAAGAGCAAACTCCTGTTGGAGACATAGTTGTGCCACCAAGCAAACATGCCGTGTCAACTCTTGTTCGGTGTGTGCGCAGTAACGCAGCCGTCTGTTCCTCAAGTGTGGTGGCGGTATGTGATAGTCGCGCAATGGTGTGGGATGTAAAGGGAGCTACACAACCTGTACATACGTGGGTTCCCAGTGTAGACAGCAGTAAAAATAGTCCAAATGAGCAGGAGCCTCTTTTGTTTGCACAATGGGTTCCAAACAGTGACTCTGTTGTACTCACTGGAAGCTACAGTGGTAGTCTTGTATTCACAGACATTCGCACCAAAGAGGGATCCACCTCCAAATTATCCCTTCCGGCCCGTCGAGGATGTATGGCTCGGTGTGCCGACTTTAACACATTGCTTCCATTTGCTCTTGCTACGGCATCTTCTGACGGTATCATTTCTGTATTTGATTGCCGGTATCCGAGCACTGCCGTCCGAACCATCCCCTCGTTGCACGGCGATATCATGTCTCTAAAGTATTTGAAGCTTCATTCAGACATTATTGCCACGGGTGGGGTTGACGGATCGGTGGTTTTGTGGAATCTTCGCTCTCTTCCAACCTATCGCGTGGGTCGTGCGCAATACAAGTGCCCCGTTTTTGATCTTATTACAACTCCATGGTCTGTGGAGCAACATGTTATTGGTGTTACATGTGGTGGTGAATTGACTCTCACAGGTCTTGCGCAGGAGGCCATGGCAACGTTAGCCGTGCCAGTCACTGAGCGCCTTTCCAAACCATCTGGTCGTAGACAAGAGGATAAAACCGCGGCAAATGAGGCGACAGAACTAATGGAACGTGAAAAATATGGTGTGGGTCTCCTGTATTCCCGTCGGTTACGTGAGGCATATGAAGTGATTGTCGATTGCGCTACAAAGCGCTTTGCGAGAAAGGAGATTACGATGGCAATGAGGTTAGCGGGTCTCCTGGACGTCAAAATGCTTCCGAAATTTGACTACAGGGCGAAAGTTGAGAGTTTTGAAGCGGAGGAGAAGTGCAAGCGTGAATTAGGTGTGGCGGCTTTGTCGCAGTCGCAAGTAATTGTAGCTTTTGAAGATGCACTTGTTCGTTCGAGTCAGTGGCTCTTTCCATCACTTCTGTCTGAAAATATACGAGATCTTCAGAAGCCCGCCAAGCAAGATGTTACAAAACTGGAGGCGTTGCAATTGAATTTGCTTTTGCATAACAATATTGCTTCCGGGTGTATTGGAAGCGTCGTTGGTGGATTGCAGTATTTCATTGCTAATGGTGGGAATATTAGTCTTATAGATGCCAATACGGCATGCAGCATCGCAAAGAAATTGTTGGAAGTGAACGTTGCTGAAGGTCAAAAATTTGTGTCAACGTTGCTTTCGTTGGTGATTGAACCTGATGGTACTGCTGTAGCCGATGCGCTTGCGAAACGTTTGCTCATAGTGGTTCAGGAGCCACTTGTTACGGCAGGGATGCCGGTACGCCAAGCAGGAAGACATGAGGAACTTTTTGTATCTGATTTGCTGAGCGCGAAGAGGGCAGTCGAAGTGCAAATGGAGATTCGAAGTTTAGGGATCGAAAACTACAAAGGAGTAATTGCTGCGGTGAACAAATATCAAGACCAATGTCTCAGAAATGGTGAGAGCGGCATATTTGGCTGGCTTGCTCAGGAACCGCTGATGCTATTTTTGAACTGCCTCACTGCAGACTCAAATTATGCTACATTTTTCTGGGCGTGTGTACAACTAATTGAGGCGCTAGCCGCGTGTCCGGGTATGCGAGAGGTTGAGGCTACACTCTTTGCTACAGTGAACAGCATCCACGTTGCTTCTAATCGTCTCCGAAGCCAACTGCAGGAGTTGGCTTCAAAACCGCGTTTTACCCCAGCGACAGTGCGAGAGGCGGGGAAAACTATAACAACAGTTCTCGACTTCTCTGTTGTCCTTCTTCGTGTTCAGTTGGAGTGCGAGAATGTTGCTCATGAAAGTGAAATGAGAACTGTACCACCCGTTATGTGTCGCATATTTGATATTTTGTCGTCAGCCTCATCAGACTTGCTGAAAGTGTGGGAAACAATTCTCGGTGTCTTGGTGGCGTGTCCCCTTCGCAGTCTTGTGCGAAAATGTTGCCTCACTGGAATGCGTAACTTTGCCCTGAAGGTGGAAGGCCTTCTTTCGCTTTCATCGAAGAAAGGCGGTGACGAAATGTTAAATGAAATACTCGACACATGTGACGAGTTCTTTGACAGAGTTGCTGAAGATGCTGATTGAGTTCTAAAAGTTCATATTTGCCCTTCGTAGGTGTTCGGCGTCAAAGGCAGTTCCAATCCCACAGTGAGGGGAATGTTA
>NW_027124729.1:23643-26494 GCF_001457755.1 Trypanosoma equiperdum | reverse complement strand
TTTTTTTTTGTGTGTGTGTGTGTCAGGGGAGGGGGGCGCTCTCTACGCTGTTCCTCATCCTTTACTGCCACTTTCTCCCCTGCATATTCCTCTTTTTTTCTTTTTTATCGTTTTCGTGGTTGGTGGAAACTGTTTCCTAATGTAAAGACTTACAGTAGCATTTGTAAAAATAATTAATTAACGTGTTTTTTTTTGTGTGTGCGTGTGCGGTCACACGCGTTGAGGCGCAAGGTGCATTCAGATTAGGGCGTTACGGACCATTAAACCGTCCATATGCGGGTAGCATCTTTTAGGGCATCTCTTGCTTCCTTCAGCTTTTACACCCGGTTTTACGCAGCCGGAAAGCCGGGGGTTCCGAGAGCTGGTTTTAAGGCACATGGGGATATTGGCGATGGCCGCAACGACCAACAGCAGTTGCAAAGTGCGAATCCATACAAATCATGGGAACACATGAACCACAAATGGTTAATTCTTATGTGCGTCGGCTGTTTAGCGGGGGGTTCAGCAGCGGGTCACCTTACGGAGGTTGATGAAACTGCACTGAAACCACCTTTTAAGAAGTCAGATGTGCTTTCAAATATTTCCAAAACATTTGAATTCCGTCCTGACCTGGCAGCAATGGGTGTTCGTGTTGCGTTTCTTCTTGCTGCGCGCAGAGCAGGACTTACAACTGACTCCTTTGATGAGTCTTGCGCCGTTGCCCGTGGCCTTGAAGACATCGCCGGAGTATTTCAGCAGCTTGGGACAATGTATCACATTTCAACTGAAGACGCCGCATCGCTGGTAGCTGTGGCTGCATTAAAGTTCTTAAAGGCCCCTTCTGAATCTATTGAAAATGCGTGGCGTTGGGGACGAAATGACACCGATGAGGCCCCACCGCGGAGGCGAAGAAATGATGAGAAATTCCCCGTAGAGGCCTCAGGTGTGCAGAGTTTACTTAAGGGGTTATGTGATCTCACTGATGCTGAGTGCGTAGCGTTGTTAGCATGCCACAGTGTTGGTGAATTTCACGAACACGTGAGTGGCTTGGACGGTGCCACACATATCGGGAGCCGTTACAAGCTAAGTAATGAGTATTATAAGTTTTTGTTGTCAAATGAGAAGCGTTTCTTCGATCTTGAAGTTCCTAGGACGGAGGAAAATAAAGAAATACGTCGCCTACCGAAGAACTTTGTGTGTGTTTATGCCAGCACTGGCAAGAGAGGAAAAAAAAAACAGTGCGTTTTCAATAGGAGCGAGGTGGATGCCATTTTGAAGAATAGTACGTGGCGGAAACTTGCCGAGTACTACGCGGAGAACGAAGCGGCATGGGCCGAGGCATTCCAGTCGGGTTTCACAAAAATGATTGACAGTAATTTCAAGAGGTTGCGCCCATACGACGCATCAACAGATTAGTCTAGGATGCGTAGTCTTTACTAATATTTTTTTGTTTTGTCTTTCACGGATCGAATAATTACACAACTCAGTTTCTCCACACTTGGTTTCCACGAAATTTCCTCATCCAGGGATTCCTCCACGTGTGTTTGTGTTCGCACGGTATTATTATTATTATTAATGCTAATTGTTTGGCTTTGTCTCTCCCCCTTGTGACACTTCACCCGTCCATATTCTCGACTACCGTTGTATTTTTTCGTTCTGCTTTTTTTTTTGTTGTTTATGCCAATTCCTTACTTTTTTTTAAAAAAAAAACTCTTTAGAAAATTAGTCATGTCCAACCGAGGCTTTACCCCGCGTGCCATTATTCCACCAGCGGCACCTTCAAGCAGAGATAAGAGACCTGCAGGAGCACCATATGGAAAGAATTTAAACAACGCAAAGGCGACGGTGCCTGCACAGCAGCGGGTTCAGGGTTTAAAACAGAACCAACCGGCAAATAGTCATCCCCTTCCATGCGAGTCTTGCAGGGAACTTATGAAGTGCACACAAGACGCCCGACAGGCGTTAGAAAAAGTTTTACAAAATGCTCGAATGATATTTCTGGATGACACGCTGCACCATCAAATGGATGATGAGCGTTGGTTGCGGGTTCTACGAGCACTTGGTGGAAATAAGAGGGAATACTTTACGAGAATTCCTTCAAATTGCTTAACTGCTACGGATGCAACTCTTTGAGAGAGGGGCAGTGTGTTGTGAACAGCAGCGGTTAATATTTTGTGTTGGTGAATAAAGCGGTGCGCTGCCGCTCATTCGTATGTGGAGGGAACTGCCTGTGCGTATATATATATATATGTTTTTTTTTTGTGTGTGTGTTGCTGTTGTTTGGTGTTTTTAGATCATTGTGTGGGAAACATTCTTTCGCATTCGCATTTTTACCACCGTCTTGCCTTTCTTAACGTTCTCTTTCCACTTGCAACTGTTGGTATCGGCCCTTTTATGCATTTTCCCCCATATGGAAATGCAGGGGCGGTTTGGGAGGAAATAATCAACTATCTGCAGCGTTGTTATCTTTATTATAGTTGTTGTTACTGCAAACGAATTGTGTTGGTCCCTCTTAATTTGCACCTTTAACTGGCCTTGCTTCGATAACTCCTCCATTTCTTTTTTCTTTTTAAATGGTGACTGCGCATGTCATATTTATCTTTGTTGTTTCTTTTAATTCTGCTGTTCTGAATTGAACAAGTTAAGGCATTAGTCAAAACTCACAGCTCTGAAGGCGTGAATAAAAGTAGAAAAGAAAAGCAGCAGAGAAAAAAAAAAGAGGACGCCAGAGGCATTTAGGACCAAATAGGGGTGCCATTGATCAAAGGGAAGAGAAAAAAAACGAGAGGAAAGGAGGAGGGCGGGAGCAAAAAAGAAAAAGAAAAAAATTAATAATAATTCATTGAAACTCTTCCATCTCTTTTTATTAGTA
>NW_027124729.1:15346-23624 GCF_001457755.1 Trypanosoma equiperdum | reverse complement strand
AAAAAAAAAAACTAGTAACAGAGAACCCTGTATAGGTCCATCACCTTAAATGCCCGAGGCGTATATTGAGGAAACGCAAAGTAAACTGGGGGCTGTTATTAGTTCCCCAAAGTTATCTGAGAAACTCCTTTTGAAACCTCCTTTCCGTTTTTTGCATGACATTGTCACCAGTTTTATTAAAGCAACTGGGTTCCCTGAGGGTTTATATCCCGAAGATATGCTTGACAGTGCAAATGTATCCGATAAAGAAAAGAAGATACAATTCCTTAGTCTCCTTATTGCGGCCGTTGAGTCGGCAACGGGTTCAAAGGTGTCAGCCAATCCTTCTAAAATTGTCGCGGGACATGAACCTGAGCAAACAAACGAATTACTTCAGTTACTTGCTTCTTGCGCTGCACTTCCGTCGGATAAAAAGGCAGCGGCCGTAAAGGCAGCAAAAAGTGCGGGAGACGCTACGAAATCATCAAGCAGCAAAGGCGGGGACGACGACGAGAAGCGCAAGCGACGCGAAGAAGAAAAGAAGAAACGAAAGGAAGAGGAAGGTGATGGTGAAAAGAAGAAACATAAGGAAGAAGACGGCGAGAAAAAGAAGCACAAGGAGGAAGACGGCGAAAAGAAAAAACATAGGGAAGAGGATGGAGAAAAGAAGAAGCATAAAGAAGAGGACAGTGAGAAGAAGAAACGCAAGGAAGGAGAAGGGGAAGAAAAGAAGAAACATAAGGAAGAAGATGGTGAGAAAAAGAAACGAAAAGAGGAGGAGGGAGACGGTGAAAAGAAAAAGCATAGAGACGAAGATGGAGAAAAGAAAAAGCATCGGGAGGATGATGGAGAAAGAAAGAAGCGAAAGGAAGAGGAAGGTGATGGTGAAAAGAAGAAACACAAGGAAGAAGATGGCGAGAAGAAGAAACGAAAAGAGGAGGAGGGAGACGAGAAGAAAAAACATAGGGAAGACGAAAGTGAGAGAAAGAAACGAAAGGAGGAAGATGGAGAGAAAAAGAAACGAAAAGAGGAAGAAGGAGAGAAAAAGAAACGGAAGGAGGAGGATGGTGATGGTGAAAAGAAGAAACGTAGGGACGAGGATGATGAGGAACGCCGTAGGAGACATGAAGAGAGGAAGCGACAAGAAAAGAAAGCTGCTGAGCAGGCGCAAGGTAGTGCCGGAGCTGAGCCATCTGAAGGTAAGGGTGCGGATGGTACTACAGAAGGTGCTACTGGCCAGCAGCAATTACCAACACGTCAGCTTATCCGCAAATCGTCTGCGGGGAAAGCGCCACCACGTTCGAAGGCTTCGCACGAAGTTGTTGCTGATGATGGTAGTTCTGCAAATGTTGCTGAAGTGATCCGTGAGACGAAGCGTGGTGCTGCCGGGGAGGGTTCTAAAGAAGATGGAGAGGAAAATGATTGGATGCGTGTCGCTGAGCAACAGGCCGCACGACCAACGAAAGACAGTGACGGCACTTTACAAGATGGTGAGGCAAAGGGATATCTCGGCCAGCAGGCTTTGCGAGCGAAGCGGGAGCAAGAAGAAGAGACCGCGCGTCTGGCGCAGGATGGTGGTGCACGAGGTCCTCGAGAGGGCGGTATTATTATTCACAGCAACAGGGCTGGTAAGAGCGGTGGCACCATGGCGGAGGGCGAACTCAGCAAACTTCGGCAACAACTTCAACTGTTGACGAAAGCTTCTAATCCTCTTGGAAAACTTTTGGAGTCGATTCACGATGACATCGACACAATGGGGCGGGAATTGGAAATGTGGAGATCGGAGGCACGCAGCCAGGCGCTTGCTGCTGCTGATGCACGCCGGCAAACAACAGAAAGTCTTCAGGAGGTACACGCCCAACTGCAGGCTCTAGAAGACGCTATAAGTGATCAAATATTGAAAAACCATAACATACGGCGCAATATCATCAGTAACGACAATGCCATTGCTGGAATGGTCCGCATGTTTGTTAATCCCGATGCCCTTACCCGTTAGAATAGATGTTTTTTCGCGCTTTTCCCTAATATTAACCGTCGGCGTTTTCGACTGAAAAGTTACCTAGGTGGAGAATAGCACTGTGTGGATGCCATGCCGTGGAAGGGACTGCTTCTTGCGAGTGCGCTTGTATATGCGTTGGTCCCATGTCTCCAGCAGTTGCGTTATACCTTACATGTGGAGTAGATTACTCACTGTTACACACGCCAAAACGCGTGACATACTTCTTGTTCTTTTTTTCTTTCATTTGTGTTGGTTGCTTGCATACCGTGGGCCGGTTGTGGGTAATGACAAGAGGTTGGGTTGCTTTCTCATATGCGATTGTACGCGAATCAGTATATACATATATATTTATATATATCTACATATGTGTGATTTGAATTATCATATTCACTTTATTTTCTGTTTGTACACACCAGTGCTGTTGGGATATTATAATGGGTAGAGTTACATTCGAGACTTTTAATCCACGCTCTTCGCTCCACCCTAACAAGCAAACACACAAACATACATACACAAAAAGGAAACAGAAAGGGGCATACGTACTGGTTATTCAAGGGCTCCATTAGGCTTGTAGGTATTTTACTACACTGGTGTCACGGATTTACGCCTCCTGTTAACTGGTGTGAGTGAAGAGGTTGGGGTCTCACCAGAGGAGAGGAAGGGTTTTGTATTCGTTAGGACGGTGGAATATTACAGTCGGAAATTAGAGGAAGGAACTACTGCCCACACGGGCATCGTAGCGTATACATCCCCTCCATATTTTCGTCCCCCGGTTTCTTTTAGTGAGTCCATTTACGGATTGTAGCACAAGGCGGGGTTATTGAGGGTTTATTATTTTTGGTTTATTCATTCACTCATTCACTCACTTACTAGTGTATATATAAATATACATACGTACGCACTTACATTTCGCATCTCACACTTAGTGTCAGTGAATGGAGAATTACACCCAACTTCGTGTGTTGGGGAAAGGTAGCTTTGGCTCCGCATGGTTAGTGCAACGTCGAAGCGACCGCGTGAAGTTTGTAGCTAAAGAGGTGAGATTAGCCGGTTTACGGCCTGCCGAACGGGACAGTGCCAAACGCGAGATTGACCTTCTTCGTACTCTTCACCATCCAAATATTACGCGATATGTGGACCATTTTGAACACCGTGGTGCGTTGTATATTGTAATGGAGTATGCAGACGGTGGGGATCTGTATTCAGCAATTAGAAATCGCAGAGGCACGCGTTTCTCTGAAAAAGAGATTTTACACTATTTTTCACAGCTGTGTTTGGCTATGCTGCATTTGCATGAAAAGCACATTTTGCACCGTGACCTGAAAACGCAAAACGTTTTTCTGACGAGTGATGGGGTTGTTAAATTGGGTGACTTTGGTATTAGTACCGTGTTACGCAACACATTCGAACTGAAGCGGACAGTGTGCGGAACTCCGTATTATTTTTCGCCGGAGCTGTGCCTTAATAAACCGTACAACAATAAGAGTGATGTATGGGCCCTTGGCTGCATTTTATATGAACTGACGACCCTGACGCATGCTTTCGACGGAAACAATATGAAGGCCCTCGTACAGAAAATTCTAAAGGGTAGCTACCCGCCTATCCATAGTAGTTATTCGACTAGTTTGTCTAAGCTCATATCGTCAATGCTTCAGATTGATCCCCAACGGCGTCCAAGTGTTAGCGAAATTATTTCATCTCCATACATACGTGAGTCACTCTCATTACTGCAACGAGTGGTCAAAGATGCCCACAATAATAAAGGGCCATGCCAACTAGCAGGTGACAAGGAGCGGGCAGCAGCTGGATTTAAACAGCAGGAAAAGGCCCAGGAGGCCCCCATGCGGGCTGAAGAACGCCGTAAAGAAGAACACGCAAAGGCAATGCATGCTGCAAAGGAGCGATTACAACTCCGCATGCAAGGTGAAGCTCGAAATCGTGAAAATGAAGAGAAGTTGCGGCAACTGAAGCTGGACCAACGCCAAGCGGAAGTGGAGCAGAAGATAAGAAAACAAGAATTGGAAGCCCGTGTGCGGGAGCAGCGAAAACTACTTGAAAAGCGAGCCAAAGCGCACGCACTGTTGGAGAAACAAAGGGAAGAGGAATGGGAGCGCAACATGAGGGAGCATGCAGAGGAAGTTAGGCGAGGCCAAGGAGAGGAGGGTTGTGCACGTGACAACAGAGAAACAAACGCTCCTAACGATAGACCGTGTAATTGGTACGGTGATGGTGGACGGCGGTCTCCATTGAAAGTCCCACCTTCTCCAACAGCAGCAGCAGAGTTGTACCGTGAGATGCGCCGCCAGGCAGCCCTGAATAAGCAGCGCTTTATGGAAGAGATGAAAGTAGAGCAACCACCTCCTGCCGTTAGCGGGCAACCCAACGGGAATGGGAAATTACCACCGAATAGGGGAGGGAACGCGTTGGGTAACCCTCTGGGGAATGGTCAGCAGCCGCAACCGATATCACCACTAGACGATATGGAAGCACGCCGCAAGGCTTATTGGGATATGCGGCGGGAGGCAGAAGAGAACAGGCGACGAGCACTGGCTTTAGAGGCAGGTCCAAGCGCTGTGCAGGTGGAACAACCCGAAGCGGCACCCCCTAAGGAATCGGCAATGCCACACATAGTGAAAAAGCCTGCACCACAGCAACGGCCGCAAGCCAATGATAACAAACCAAAGGATGTTTGCCCTTTGCTCTATGCAAAGCGCACCGCCAACAATGAAGGCCCGCCGTCGCCACAACTGGAGCCGAACACTCCCGCCAATAGGGTTGGAGTCTACCTTGAAGTTAGTCGCGCAGATTCTCCAGATAGTGGGACGGAGGTGAAGAGAGACGAGGATTATAACGCACTCCAGACTCTTATAGACAGGGCGCTGACAAAGAAGGGCGATCGTGAGAGTGATGAAGACTTCAATGATGAAGCGTTCGTGGACTCTGATATATCACGTTTTGTGCTGGATGGACGGACACTCGTGCTTCCGAAAGTGCAAGCCACAGATCCATTGATGCACCGTATCGAGTCTCTTCGCCTTTTCCTTGAGGGCGAACTTGGCGAGTCCAAACTCTTGGGAGCTTACCGGCAGATGAATGATATTAGTGCGGACGACGACGAAGCAATGCAGCGTGTTCGGGATGAACTTCCAGAAGCCCACCATAAATACATCCCAATCATTGCCCAACTGATTGTGTGCGAAGATGCATTTAATCGTCAAATGCTGCGGTAGGGCTGGCACCGGTACATGTTTTTCTTTAGGGTGCGATTCCCATAAGTGGAGTGTAGCTTTAGATTTGTTGCTGAAAGAATATATCGGACTGTCAACTTCGTTTAGTTACTGTTTCCTCTTTTGGTATTTTTTTGTTTCTTTCAATTTGCTAGCGCCTAGTTGATTCACGTGGTTGTTTCTTTGTTTGTAGGCTGTTATGTGGGCTCTGAGGGTTCTAGAACCATCTTCGTGTCATTTTGTTTTTTCTTTACTAATTCACCTCCCTTCTGATTTTTTCTTGTGGAAGAAGGGCCAACTAGGAGGAGGATTATAAAGGAAGAGGAGAAAGGTGCTGTTCTTTTCTTTTCAATCGGCATGCCACAGGAAGTGTTGTTTTCATTAACCAGCGCTCTCCTTTTACTTTACTCGTGATCTGCTGAATGTATATATTTCACTTTTTGTTTACTTCAGTCGTAGTGTTGAGTCTTTTTTATTCCTCCCTTTTCTCTTTTTTCCAGAGAGGGATGCGGGGATGCCCTTTCTTGTATTCTGTTATTTTTCGTCTGCCTCCCCACGACGGAGAGGATTGTTTCTTTCCTTTGTTTTTCATTTACCTCACTTCGCTTCCATCAGCGAAAACTGCACTTGGAAATGATTACTTGGAATACAGAACGAGTCATATCAGAAGGAGTTGCGAACCACCAACAGTCCGGTTGCGGGTTTTATTCTCTCTTTCTTTTTTTTCGCAATCGCGTTTCAAGGAGATAAAGATCCCCCTTTTCGCAGTATTTTGTCTGTTGGGTTGGTGGTATTGTACATTTTAAAGAAAACTAAATTTGGTTCGTTGTGTTGCTCGCATGTTGGTAGTGGGAAAAGGGGGGGGGTGGTTTGTTTCGTCTATTTTTCCTTCCCAACACCACCACACATCACGGAGACCCAAACGCCCACCCCTGTTGTGGTGTGCTTCATGTCTTTTTCATTAATATTTTTGGACTTTCTTCTACCTACCGGAACCTAGGAATTATTCACCAAAATGAGTGAATGTATACACAAATATGTTGTCTCCCGATACCCATCCGTTTGTTTATAAACGAGGTTGCTCTTAAGCGAGCCGCCACCTGAAGAAAAGTTATGCATGAGGTGAAACCATGTAACCTGCAAACATACAAGGATGTTTTATTCTTTTTTGTTATGTGGGGTCAAATTTGACATGCTGCCTCTGTTGCTATTACGGATAACTTGTTTTTATTCATTTCTTACGTCTCCATGTTTGACCTCATTCTTATGTTTGTGGGCAAGTACGTGGCACTAAATCAGAAGGTGGTCGCTGCACTCGTAGGTGGACGCACAGACAAAACATACTCACAACTAACAGTTGACCCCTCAACGCTATCGCAGTTACCGTTGTACCCTTCGCCTTCATCAAGGGACTGTTCGTTTTTTTTTTTTGCCCTGTTATTAACCTCAAACTACCCTAACATCATTGCCATCAAATAATGCGGTGCAACAAAGCATTACATCGGTATGATGCTGTTGTGGTGGGTGGGGGTCTTGCGGGGTGCCTTGTTGCCGGCCGTCTTGCGATGGACAACCGGCGGATTGCCGTTATTGAAGAGGGTGAAGATATTCGGCGACAGCCCCGGTGGCATCGTAACTTGGCATGTAGCCTCCTGTCGCATAGATGCGGGGGCCGTGGTTACGAGAGCCATACCAACGTTACAACTCCTCAGCTTTCGCATGAAAAGGAAAATGCCCCTGCACCCGTCATGATTCCAACACCGAAAGTGCTTGGCGGTGGCGGAGTCATGGGAGGCCGGTCATGGCTTATTGGTGATGAGGCGGATTGGACTGCAACTCCATGGGACTTCCGTGGTGATCTTTTACCTCGTGTGCAACGCTTGGAAAATGTGGAAGGCGCAGGCCCACACCGCGGTCGTCGGGGGAGGTTTACCGTTGGTCGCTCGCACGCCCAATCTCCACTTTTTAGGGTATTTTGCGAAGCAATGTCAAAAGACACGTCAATAACAAGTGATTTCAACAAGAAGGCGTTTGCTGTGCGGACGGGTTGCGGGCGTACTGAGTCTTTTGTAGACCCAAATACAGGTGTGGCGCATACCACACTGCAGAGTTACTTGATGGACGCCATCGAACTTCGGCGACCGCTAGACGTGATATGCAACGCGAGAGTCTTTGGTATCAGCAGCGGTAAGGACGACCCGGCTATTGCAACTGGTGTCTCCTACACCCAAAAGGGTGAAACGGTGCATGTTGAAGCAGATGATGTTATTCTTTGCGCTGGAGGGATCGGTACACCATTACTCTTAGCTGCATCCCGCGGTTCACTTCCCATCGACCAGTCGGTTGGCACAAATTTTTGGGATGCACCGCAGGTGAAGCTCCAATTTCGTACCCCATCGTCGCTCAGTCACAATTGCTTCATGGACCCGTTGGTGCAGGCATTTTTGTGGCCCAATGTAACGTACGGCACCCCTATTAGTTCCCTGCGTTCTGCATATGACGACATGATTTGTTTCTGGTCGAGCACAGGAGGACAAACCCCTGATGTAAAATTCATTTTTCAGCCGTTCACGCTCAACAATGACGGCGCACAACCGAAAAATGTGACTCATGGAGTGCAGATTATTGCTCAGCTGCTGAAGCCCAAAAGTCGCGGGTCCATATGCGCTGATGGCACCATTAACCCGCAGTATTTTTCCCATACGGATGATGCAGCAGTTCTCAGCAAAGCCGTGGCGCGAGTGAAGGAGCTGTCGAAGGTATTGCCTTTTTCTAACCTTTTTTCTGAACTTATTGCTGAGCATTTTGAGTCAGCAGGCGTCTACGGCGGGGCAACGTACCCGGCAGTCGCACCTGAGACATTTCTCGTGAAAGGTACGCGAAACGTGTATGCATGTGACGAAAGTATTTTGCCCTCCCCATTGTTAGGTGGATCTCTGCCTTTTATATTGGCTTTAGGGGAAAAATTTAGTGATCATTATTTGCAGAAACTGGAGACTACCGGTAAAGCAGCTGCATCGGAAGGTATCGATGCGAAGGCGCGTATAATTTATTGATTACTGTGGATACACAT
>NW_027124729.1:14156-15333 GCF_001457755.1 Trypanosoma equiperdum | reverse complement strand
ATATATATATATATTTATTTATTTATTTGTGCACGCCACATTCCAAAAGTTGTCTATTGTTTCTCCAGTTAATTGTCTCCATCTTCTTTTGGAAGTGGAGCGGCCTGTTGCGTTGTTGTTTTGAATGCAGGCTCATGCGAAGGGGGCGGAGAGAATAAAACATAAGCAAGGTAGTTTTTTCATTTTATTTTTTTCCTTTTGTTGATGGAAACAAAGGTAGAGAAGATGAAGAAGGTGGAAACCTTGGGTTTGAGTCATTATTTATTTATTTTGTGTGTATGTGTCTGCGCGGTCTCGTTTCGTTTTTTCAATAATTTATCACTTATCGTATTCTCTGTTGTTTCCCTCCCTTTGTTTTGTTTAGGTCTCACATATCGATGTTGAGCGGATGCATGCTGTGCTAATGCGTTACCGGGTTATATGAAGTGTTGTGTTCATCCATGTAAATGTGTGAGGGAAATGGATTGCAAGGTCTTTCATGTGGAGCAGCCCTCAACAGTGTTTTACCTCTCAATGCATTACAGTGTGTTTATATCAGTTGTATTGATATGGTGCCAATTGATGCCTTACTGTTTTATTGCACTCAACTCAACTCTCTTTCAATCCCATCTTTTTTTTTCTTTTTAATTTCTCTCTGCTTGTCACCACGTATTAAACTACCTAAGCTATAGCACCAGGAGTCCATTCAAGCAAAAAGCCAGTCACAAGCATAAACAAATCGTTTATTTTGTTAAACGTGTAAAAGGCAAGAAAAAAAGCGGGGGGAAAAAAAGGAAACAAAAAGGTGTATAAAAGGGGAGAGGAACCGAAAGATTGAGGTTGGTTTGAAGGCTCACCAAAAATAAGTCTCTTTCTTTATCTGTTCCTTTATTATTTTGTTTACTTCAGTCAGGTGTTGTGAAGGGTAAAGAAGCAAAGCAAAAAAGTAATAAATAAATAAAGTGTAAATAAGAAACAGTGGACATAATTGACAAACAAGGGAGATAGAGAAGTCCGCACGATAGACAGGTGAGGAAGAGCGTAAAGTGAATTCCAACGAAAGAGAAAAGACACAGAAGAAGAGCTTAAGAGAAAAGAGGAAAGCGCCTGAAATTTGAAAAAAAAAAGGTGATTGTATCTGGGGAATTTTGTTGCATATAGAAGAAGGGAAGAAAACAAAGAAGAGGCAAAGATAACA
>NW_027124729.1:12219-14135 GCF_001457755.1 Trypanosoma equiperdum | reverse complement strand
TGCGTGTGTGTTTGTGCCGAGTTCGCTTGCTGCTATTTCGGGATATTTTCTCTGCTTTTCTTTATTCGTGAAGAAGTACTCATACGCGTGACACAGTCGGACTAATCATTAGTGCTACAAAATAGCAGTCTTTTCCTAACTCAGGAATTGTCTGTTTTCTTTTTTTCTTTTTTTCGTATTTGTCGGCCGCTGGTACTTTGTAACAACCACCATGGTTGATGTTAATGGAACGACAATTTTGACCTCTACGGTAGGGGGGTCCTCGCAGTCCAAATGTATTAAAAACACCAATGATTTCAACAATTCGCTAACGAGGGCACGAAAACCACTTGGAATGCCTCAACTGGATGAGAAGCAACTGGAAGTGGGCGCCCCGGAGTCCACAGCACTTAACGCTCCTTTTGTAATGCCTGATGGTCTCGCAGCTCCGGCACCACCCGCCACGATGGAAAATGCGGCGCCGCCTATCGGTTTGGGTGGTCCTGTGCTTCTTGTGGGACCCGGAAGCCCATACAATGCGGGAAATCTCTTCACCATTGACAATTCACAGGGAAATGCGGCATTTGTGACACTCTGCCAGCAGCCTTCCTTCCACTATCAACAACCAGCACCACAACCTACTGTAGTGGATCAGGAAGTCGCACTTACACATAAATGTCTCCAAGAGTGCCCGCGGGCCGTGCTGGTGGCGGCTCTTACTTCCCTACTAGAGGAGTTCCCACTATTATGTCCAATCATTCGTCAACGCTGTGAAAAGGCCACAATGGTCTTACCGAAACAACAACAACATCAACAACAGCAACAACAGCAGCAGCAGCAACAACATCAACTTCAACATCAACAACAGGGAATAACGGGGCGGTTCGCTGGACTTACTCAATCTGCTGTCCCATGGGCTGCTCATCCTCCAACTGCCAGTTATGACACCCAACGAACCACTCTTATTTCCACTGGTGGCAACTCACCGCAAACGGGGGGCTCTCGCAAGGGCCGTGGCAACAAATCCCGTGAGGAAGGCATTTGTAGCCTACACAATAATGTACGCTCCATGAACCATCTGCAACTCAATAAACAAAAAGGCGTGTATGAATGTGTCAGTGGCTTTCATTGCCTTGAAGACGGTTGCTCTGGCTCAGCCTCTCCTGCAAGTACAAAAGTGGCTCGCACTCCCTTAGCGCCAGTTGGGGTTTCACAAGTGCGCGGAGGAGACGGTCGCGGTGTTGCCTCCTTTGCTGCTATGAGTGGAGGAAATCTTATGGCAAGTTCGAAACTATCAGCACCTGTGGGATCAATTCAAGCTCCTAAAGATCAATTCAGTGATTTCATGGCTAACAGTTTGGATAGCGGACTCACTCCATTCCGTGGAGACGTAAGCCTTGGAAACAGCGGTATTGTACCGTGTGATGACCCTCAAACCGCAGAGGGAAGTGAAACTATTGATCTCGATAGCAGCGTCGTGACATTAAAAAGTATCCTGCACAGCGTCCGGATGGTGGCTGAAATGGAAGAGTAACATTTGTTTTTGTGAAAGTGGCGTGCATGCGGATGAAAAAATGAAGCGCAAAGCAGTAAAAAGAAAAACAAAAAATAAAATAAAATAAGAAACAAAAAGGAAGAAAGGAAACCTTCTCCTTCACATTCCTTCCCTCTCCCCCGTTGACCAGCCTGGTCAGAAAAAAAAAAGGAAAGATCATGAAGATGTGCAAATATGCCGGTTTGGGGTTTCGTTAGAAATCAGATTGAAAAGTGAGTTATCCCCTTTTTATTTTTTATTTTATGCATTTTTATCCGTTGATTTGTACTTTATTTATTGCCCACATGAGTTAGCGGTTGTGATTTAGAAGGAGAAATGTCTTCTCCCTTTCTCTTTTCTTCTGGTTTTATCATATTTATTTTTTTTTCTCTCTCTCTTTTAC
>NW_027124729.1:10002-12187 GCF_001457755.1 Trypanosoma equiperdum | reverse complement strand
TTTTTTTTTATTTTTTATCTGGTTACGCGTCGAAAGGAGTGTGGTCCAAGCGCTGGGAACATTTGCTCAGGTGCGCGTCTGCCTCCATATGGGGCCCTTTAAGAAACTAATGAGAAAAAAAAAGGAAAAAAAAATGAAACAAATGTTTTATTGCAGCAAAGGAAACAGTCGCTGCTTTTCTCTTTTTTTGTTTCCCTTTGATCCCATCAGAGTGCATCCTGTAAAGTTTCTCTTTTTTTTTCCCCCTTTTCCACGTGCATTTGTATATATTTTCTATCGGGTATTATTATTTTTTTTTGTGTGTTTGTTTTTTTCTTCCGTTGTGTGACAGCATCCGTATATATAAATATATATATTATTTATTTTCCTTTTTACGTATTTTATTTAATTACAACCTCGAGAAATCATCATTACCACACGTGCGCAGTCGTAACTGCCTCTTTTTTTTCTTTTTCTTTTTAACATTTCTTCACTCAAATATGTACTTTTGTTTCCATGTGAGTGAATGAATGTGCGACATTCCGTGACAATTCTTCCGTCACCCATCGTAATCCTCACCGTATCTCTGATTTATTTTCATTAATGTTATTCGCATTATTTTTTTCTTCATCTTTTATTATTATTTTTTTTAAATTTAATCTTTCCTTCCTTATATTTATTACTGTTACCTTCCACTTTTACAGTTATTTTATTTTTCTTTGTTTGGGGTAATTTAATTTAATTTAATTCGTGTCGTCGTCGTTGTTGTTGTTTTGTTATTATTTTCCTTTTATTGAAAGAAAAGGGGATTGAAAAAAAAAAGAAAAAAAGAAAAAAAGTGGAAATGAGAGTTGCGTTAACTGACGCAACTCCGTCGCTATGTTTTAATGAGTGACACGCGTGTCTTTTTTTTTTTAAAAAAAAACCTCTCTTTCTTTCTTTTACTATTTTATTATTTTATTTCTCTCTTAAACACACGCACAAATTGCAAAAGCAAATACACCGAAGAAAAACACATTTCATCATTCTCATTATTTTTATTATTGTTGTTGGTGGTGGTGCTGTTTTTTTTTCCCCCCTCCCCCTCCTCCTCCTCTTCCTTCTTCTGATTTATGTTATCGGCAATCTTATGTTTGCTCTCTGATGCATTTATGTTTTTCCTTTCTTTCTTTCTTATTTATTTATTTCTACTCCCTAACATCACTCATGTCTTCGATATTTTACTACCTTTTTATGAGCTATTTATTTATGTTTGTGTTTATGTTTATGTGTGTGCCGGCAGCGACTTCCTGTCCTTATTATTCTTCATTATTATTTGTATTTATTTTCTGTTTGATCCGTTTTTTCCCCCCCTTTTACTCTGCCTTATTATGTCATGTCTGTCCTTCTTTTTCTTTTTTTTTTTGGTTTTTACTGTTTTTTTTTACTTTTTGTATATCTTCATGGTAATTTATTTCCCCCCTTTTGTTTTTTTCTTTCTATTATATATACGCAATGTGTAACAAATATCCCTTTAAATATAATATCACTGTGTATGTGTGTGTGTCGCGCACCATTTGGCTCATAAATGTCATGTACCTCATTTCCCTTTCTTTCTTTCTGTTTAATTCATTCCTTCCTTTTATTCATTTATTTACTTATTTACTTAATCTGCTTTTTATTTTATAAAAAAAAATATATATATCTATATATCCATCCATCCATTCATCCATATATATATTAATATATTAATATATTTAATTATATTTATTTATATAAAAGAGTGCTGATATCAAATCGTTTCGAATTTTAACTCGTGTTTGCTTCGGGTTTTTTTTTACCCCTCCTCCTCTGCTGAATTGACAGGCGATTATCCAATGGAGATGGTTGATATTATTGTTATTATTAGTTTAACATATGCGTGTGTTATTTTTTATTCTAACGCAAAAGTGATGAAGAAAAAATAAAAAGAGATTATCTGCAACGTTTTATAAAAATAAAATAAAATAATTACTGTTGTTATTGTTGTTGTTGTTGTTGTTGTTGCTACTGCTATTATTATTATTATTTTTAAAAATATTATGAATATTTATTTCCTTTCTTTGATGTGTGATCGCATCTACTCCTCATTTTTCTCGAGTACATGTACCGAAAATGCCATAAATTCCGCTATTTTTTTTTTTTGCGTTTGTGTGGTGACAGAATTGTGAAGAAATTATTCAAAAAA
>NW_027124729.1:9274-9992 GCF_001457755.1 Trypanosoma equiperdum | reverse complement strand
AAAAAAAAAAGACGAAATAAAATAAATAATTATATATATATAAACAAATATTGATAAATTCAAGACGGTTATCTGACATGAGTGTTGTACAAAAAAAAAAAAGAAGCAAAGAGTCGAGAAATTATAAAAGTGGTGGAAAAGTGCCTGAGAAAGAGTGACGGAGGGAGAAAATATGTTAAAATATATAAATATATGTATTGTATTTTGTTTTTTTTTCTACCTCCCATTCCTTCTATGTTTTTCTATAGATTTATAAATAAATTAATAAAAATATACGCAAGAAAGCGTGTCTGAGTTTATATGTGGTCACTGCATCAATTTCATTACGAGAAGGACCGGCAAGTGACGAACCGCAATGTATAATAATAAATATATATATTTTTCTTTTTTTTTTAGCATATTTATATTTATATCTATCGGCATGTTCATATTCGTTTCTTTTTTTTTTTTAATTTGGTAGAATTCTTTTTGTTTAACTCTTTGGCATTCCATTTCCCATTCGTCCTCTTTTGCACGCAAACGTGTGGCTGAGTGGTGGAATCTGCCGGTAATGAAGAAATAAAACAATAAATGACAATTAAAAAAGAAGAAAAGAGAAACAATAATGATAAAACAAACTCACATTTCTTTTTTTTTTTAAGAAAAAGGTGCGAAATTATTAACGTAATGAATTAAACAGGTGACTATTTGACAGAAAGATGTGAATAACTACAGAAAT
>NW_027124729.1:7015-9251 GCF_001457755.1 Trypanosoma equiperdum | reverse complement strand
AAAAAAAATGTGATTCACGTATGTATTAATGTATGAAACACATTTATGTCTCAATGGATTTTGCTGCTTTTTCTCATTATATTTATGTTTGTCTCTCGATGTATTTATTTCTTTATTTATTTTTTAAATATGTGAAAGGAATTTATTTGTGACGCGTCAGGAACTCCTCGCGCCTGTTATCATTTCACGTAATGGAGAATAAATAAATAAATATTTATATTTACGCGCTCGTTTTGTTGAATTCTTATCCTTCATCATATCCATTGTACCATTTTTATATTTATAATTCATCTATTCAATTTTATTCTGTTTCTTGTTTTACCTATTTATTTTTCATCTGTACACGAATTAACAGATTGCGTTTAGCAGTTATCAATTCAGTTCCAAAAAAAAAAAGAGAGAAGGCATATTCTTTCTGTGTATGAGTTCACAAAAAAAAAAAGAAAATGTTATTAAATGTATTCACGTGTCGTTTTGCTTTCTTTTTTTTTGTTTCCCCTTCACTCTGCTCAGACACTCTACAAGGAGAAAAAAGATGTTTTCTTGTTGTTGTTATTATTATTATTATTTCGTTCATGTTGTTTTGTTCTATTCTGTTTTTTTTCCTTTTCCTTTTGCTACCCGGTGCGAAAACGGTATCTTCTTTAATATGGTGAAGTGAGCGAGTAATAGCTATTTTAAAAAAAAATAATCAAACGATAAAAGTTAAAAATGAAAAAGGAAATGATGACGATGACGATGGCGATGGAGAATAAAATAGGGAGAAATGTACGATTGACTCCCACTTATTTCATTCCATTCTTCCCTCTGTTTATTGTTTCTTAAATATGTGTTCTTATTCTCATTTTTATTTCGGTCATTTCTTAATACATTACTGCCTGCTCTTCTTTTTCTCTTTTTTTTTATTTCAACACGTTGCGTATCAAATAGTAATACACAACAGGTGACGAGGAGCTTCCTTCCCCTCCTTCCCTTTTTTCTCCTTTTAAAAGATAAAAAGAAAACATTAACCACAAACATATCTGTACGTTTGGGAGGAATAACGACGGAGGGAAGGTACACATATTTTCATTGAAAGAATCAAAAATAAAAAATCTTAAAAAAAATATTACATCACACGCCTCTCATGTCTGCAGATGGAAGTGGTGAATTGCCACCCGTAATGCTCCATCGCTATCCGGTAACACTTGGACTTCCCACGGCGGATCCATATGCACTTGCTATCGAGTGTATGTTACGAATTGTTGGGGCACATTACAAAAAAAGAGATGGAGGACTACCCGTTACACTCGAAGTGCCAGTTGATGGTAGGAATAAACCTGCGATGAAGCGACATGAGGGTCTCACGTCATGTTTACAATTAATTGAGTCCGCCACACATCAGGACGCGGAAGTAATCACATCGGCACTTGAACCGGAGGCGTTGTGTGTGCGACTTACGGCTGAGGTGGTGTTAATACCCGCGTTTGTGTATATAACGCATAGTGATGCCGGAATTTTACGTAATGCCATTCAAAAGGCGGTAGAACCAAAAGTGGCGAGCATGTGGCAACGGTTCCGCGGTTCATATTCCCGTCACGTGGTGCAACAAACGTCTTTTTGTCGGTCGTATAAAAATATGGGTGAAGCCATCGAGAATGTGGAGCGCTGCCTTCGGGCGATTGAAGCAATTTGTTCGATTAACACGGCTGGTAATGGGATGTTCATTCTTGGTACTGAGAGACCATGCAGTGCTGACGCGTTAATATACGCGGCAGCTTCCTCTTTTTTTCATGCTGATTTTGCTTCCCGCCAGGCATCAGGCGATATTATTGCAATGCAGCAGCGGTTAAGGGAAGGATGCCCCACATTACTGACTTACGTCGAGCGACTCCGTGGGTTATATTTCGAAGATTACAGTGCCTTCTACCACCTGCGTGCCCCAACCTGTGGAATGGAGGGTGAAGCTACGCAGAAGGCTGCAGAAGAAACTTTTGTTAGGGGACGGTGGAAAGTTTTGGCATTCACCGGCGTTTTCTCTATCACATATTTTCTTGTTGCAAATATAGATGTCTTTTCGGCAGTTCTGCTGCATTATCTGGAGGATGACGGGGAAGAAGAGTTTTTAGAAGATGAAGAGTGAAGAATCTCCAACAGATCACTCAAGTGAGTGATACATGAGGTAAAACAACAAAGGGGAGGAAGAAGCACCAGAAGGGAGTTGAATGGAGGAGCGAATGGAGTCCAACATTCATGA
>NW_027124729.1:6790-7005 GCF_001457755.1 Trypanosoma equiperdum | reverse complement strand
ATATATATATATATATATATATTAATGCATATAAACATGTACGCGTGAGAGCAGCGCTTGAAGGGAACGAAAGAAATAAAAAAAATTACGGATGTTTGAATGACAGATCCCTTTACTCTGAGAAGGTTCATCATTCAGCAACGCCGTTTCTTTTCCTTCATCTTCTCTATTCTATGGATTCTCCTGTGCCATGTGGGTTCGCGTTATAGTTGTAT
>NW_027124729.1:4208-6776 GCF_001457755.1 Trypanosoma equiperdum | reverse complement strand
TTTTTTTTTAGTCTTAACGGGCACTAAAAGTGAGGGCAGTTAAAAATGTAGGCACGAGCAGGGTGCGGGCGAGGGACTTCCACTAACAAATCGTCACATTTCTCGTTTGTCTGCATATCTTTCTTTTTCTTGTTTTTTTTGTATTTCACAGGTTGTCACAACAGAAAGCGTTTCGTTGGTGTGTGTGTTTGTTTGTTTGTTTGTGTGTGCACGTTAGCGGTATTGTTTACTTAGTCCCTATTTCGCTACCACCTATCAGTTTTGGTGCTGTTTGTTTTTCTTTTAGTTTTCGTGCAAAAGTCTTTGTTATTGCCTTTTATTGAATGTTGCTTTACTGTCAATGTTCCCCGTTCTTCTGCTTGTGTGCTTATCCTATTCTATCGCCGTTGATATGCGGCATGCAGTAGGTTTTCCTCCTTGAAGAAGGTGAAGGCAAGGGACCATTATTATTTTTTTTTTTGTATTGCGGCAGAAGGTTGCGGAAGCTACTGTCAGTTCAACGATACTCAAGCGGTTACGTGTAAGCAAACAAAGGAGGGTGTTCAGGACACTATAAATTACTTCACAGTTTATTTACCTTTAAATCGTAATTGTCTTCACGTTTGGGTAAAATGCAGGGCAGTTGGTCGGTTTTGAAGAAGAACTGTTCTAACTTCTTCCCTGGTTTACTCGCCTTTGCCCAACAGACGCAAGAGGCATACGGCATTTGGCTCCGAATTTATAACCGTCAACAAAAATATGGCCCAACAGACTTCGTTGAGCAGAGCGAAACATTTTCACCCGACTACCATAAACGCTTCCACTCACAAGACAAGAACATGTGGGTTGACAAGGAGCTCTGCACGGAAGTCTCCCAGAAGGAAGTGGCGCGTCTGATGACGTACAAACTTGACATGTGGCGTATGGCTCATTGCGCTGGTGCGTTATTGGCCACGGGTGGTTATGCCATTCCCTTCGGACTCTTTTGGCTCGCAAATGATACGTGGGTTCCATCATCTTTTAACCTTACTGGAGAGGAACTCCGGGCGTGGCGTGAAGCTCAGGACCTTTACCGTTACCGCAGTGCGCCGTCATATCTTACGGATACGAAATGGCACTTCGATTTTCATGCGTATCCATGGAATGAAACACAGGAACGTGCCTGGGATGACTTGTTTGAGAAGAATGATGTTCGACGTGACCCTAAAGTGGTACGCCCCGCCGCTGAGATGTATGACGGCTTCATCAAGTTTGAGTTGATTCGTCGCAAGTCTCTTCGTCATCTTTGCAGGAGCATGAACATTCCCACCTTTCCCATGCTCGCCCGCCTTTGCAATGGTACACGGGTGCGTGACTACTGGAATTTGGCATGGTGTGAAGATTACATGGTCATAACGCAGCGACTGCACGAGTCCATGACGGATGAGGAACTATATGACTATGCGTGGCGTCGGTATCTTGCCCCTTATGATAAGAACCTCAATCGGGAACAGCTTATGGAGCGTGTAGAGGATTATTTTGAGTTCCTTGGCCCTGACTTCGTTGCCCATGGAAAGGCACCGAATCTTGTCATTTTAACCAATTATGTCCTTGGTTATTATAACGACCCCGCTTATCTGGAGGGAGACATATCGGAACTGGACAAAAATGATTACGACCACTTAGCGAGTTGGGGGAAAGATGCGTTTCTGCGCCGACTCGAATTTGAAAACGGGCCTCTAAGAGATCAGGTGGAGGCGCACACACAACGTTTGTTGGCGGAGCGTGCAGCGATTGCAAAGGGTGATAATGCAGCCGCAGTGGAGGGCCGACACACAGCTTAGTTACTGCGATATCAGCACGTTTTTGTATTGTGTTGTGTTGTTGTGAATTTGAGTGTGGAGTGGACTGTGTAGGAAGAAATAGTAGTAGGTGGTTTCACGCGCACATCAGATTAGGGAACGTAAAAAAAAGGAGAGACAGATCTGGGAATGAAAGAAAGGAGGGGGATGTTAGGACGCTTGTGTACCTTTCTCGTATATGAAGTCATGTGCAAGCTACGCTGATAGAGCAATAACATGGTGACAGAGTGAAAGGCAAAAGGCACTTGCAGAAGGGGGAATTTTTGTTTTCGTATTTGATATTAACTCTCCATGTGTTGTCGCAGCGACTGTTCTCGCATATGACATAATTGCGGACATGACAGCATGCATCAGCAGTTTTGGTAGCATCTGCCTCATGCCAATGTTTGACAGTCAAAGGTTGAAATCATGTCATGATGGAGGTGGTTCAACACCTCAAGGGACTTTTTTTTTTTGAATATTTTGGCGATGCCTTCATGACGTTTATGCGGTGCAAGAAGCAGGTTCCCTTTCTTCTTTTTACTTTCCAGATCTTCATCGGAATGTCCAATCGAAGTTTAGTGTGAATGAATGACTTTATATTTGTCTGTGTCCTTTTGTTTTGTGGTCTCCCATCTGAAACTCATTTTATTTTACTCTTTCTTTTATCTCATTATGATTTTACTCCCTCTGGAGGACAAAATCACGTTTATCACCTCTTTTTTCTTTGCCCATTTAGGTAGTAGAGGTCACTAGGTCCTAGTTTTCT
>NW_027124729.1:3620-4198 GCF_001457755.1 Trypanosoma equiperdum | reverse complement strand
ATCACCTCTTTTTTCTTTGCCCATTTAGGTAGGTCACTAGGTCCTAGTTTTCTTTTTTAATTCCACTTCGCCACGTTACTCCAATCAAGCAAAGAGAAAAGGTAAAAAGAAGGGGAGTGAGTTGAGTCAGACAAGAAAAGAATACGTGGGTGGACGCGGTTTGATAATATAAAGGCGTGAAGCAGAGGGATAAAGGTAAAGTAAAAGAGAAGTGGGAACGGTATCCTATTTTCACGCACCGTATACCATAGTGAGTTGCTAACACCGTATTTGATTACTTACGGAATATGGGCAATGAACCTGATGAAGCCCGAGTGGGCGGGGTGCCTGAAATGCCAAAGGTATATGAAAAGAAGCGCACCTGCACAGATATTGTGTTCCTGTGCCTTTTCTTCGTTATGTTGTTGGCTTTCGCTGCTTTAGGCATCATTGCTTTTGTGGACGGCGAAGCGAAGGATTCCCTGAATGGTCGTGACAGAAATGGGCGTTATTGTGGTAGCGGCTCTCCTCCAGATGGTTTCGCTGAAAGTATACCTCAGGGTGCACCTTTTCAAAGTAAAGTCTGGAGTGAGAACAAA
>NW_027124729.1:3282-3610 GCF_001457755.1 Trypanosoma equiperdum | reverse complement strand
GGGCGTTATTGTGGTAGCGGCTCTCCTCCAGAGGGGTTCGCTGACAATATACCTCAGGGTGCACCTTTTCAAAGTAAAGATTGGAGTGAGAACAAGTATCTGTGGTATCCGTTCCCATTGAAGCAAACGGCAATGTCGTTGAACCCACTGCTGTACCTCAGTTTGGGTCTGTGCGTGCAGCGCTGCCCAGTGGCAAATGAGAGGTTATTGGAACGTCTTTTGAAAAACCCCTCTTCCGTAACTGAAGAGGAGAAGAATGCCGTGAAGGTGTACTCGTATGGAAGCACTTCGGTCATGGATGGTGGTGTGCAAACGGTCAATCATGCGA
>NW_027124729.1:1212-3272 GCF_001457755.1 Trypanosoma equiperdum | reverse complement strand
ACTGCTGTACCTCAGTTTGGGTCTGTGCGTGCGGCAGTGCCCAACGGTGGACGAGCAGTTATTGGGACGTCTTATTAAAAACCCCTCTTCCGTAACTGAAGAGGAGAAGAATACCATGAAGGTGTACTCGTATGGAGGCAGTTCAGTTGTGGAGAGTAGCGTGCAAACGGTCAATCATGCGTTTCCGGTTTACCACACGGGGCCCATTTTGCGGCGGTGTCTTCCCACCATCACTCAGCCACCCTCCGTGCGCGATCTATTGATGACTTCAGAGTATAGTCAGAGGGTTTACGCATTTGTGTTGAAGGGTGTACTGGAGGTGAAGGCAAGTTGGAAGGTTTTTCTGTGCGCCGCCGCTGCATGTACGCTCCTGTGCTTCATTTTCTTGTTTTTGGTGCGTTTCCTAATCAGCTTCGTCGTGTGGGCGTCCATTATTGCATGCTTCCTTTTGCTGTTAAGCGGTGGGTGCATATGCATTCAGCTTTACCTTAACGACGGTCACTTTATGAACCTCCATTTAGACGTCACGAAGTACTCTGTTCTTTTGCTGTGCGTTGCTATTGGGCTTTGGATCGGGGCGCTGGTGTATGTTTTTGTCATTATTGGAGCATGCCCGAGGATCCGCCTGGTATGCGCCTTAGCGAAAATCGCATCGCGTGTTGTTGATAATGCGCCATCAACTGTGCTGTTACCGATTCTAATGAACGTGGCGATTTTGTGTCTGCTGGTGTGGAGTATTCTCGTTGCTCTTGGCTTGTACAATGCTCGGAGAAAAACTGGGAAGATTTCGTTCGTGCCCGTCACCGACGCTATTGGCATTAATGACGGTTCATTCAAGGGGATCGGTGACACACAGTTCTACCAGGGGGTTGTGCATGGCGTGGAGCACCGCTACGCATTGGTTTACCTCTTATTTGGAGAGTTGTTTGCCTTCCTGTGGTGCGTATCATTCCTCAACGCCGTGTCCTTTACATCAATTTCTTTCGTCTCGACATTTTGGTATTTTTCGAACCTTAATGGTGGTAAGAAGAGGGTACCATTTTTCGGGGTGCTGAGAGCGTTTGTATGGACAGTGTTTTATCATGCAGGAACGCTGGCGCTGGGTTCTCTTCTAATTGCTATTCTTCAGATCGTTCGCATATTACTTGTTTATGCGGCAGAAAAGGCAGAAGAGGCAGTGGACAGACATGACTTAATCCAATGCTTGCACTGTTACTTGCAGTATGCTCTCCTCTGTTTCGAGAACTTTGTGAGTAGTATCAATAAGAACATTTACGTCGTTGTTTGTCTGACCTCCGGGAGCTTTTGCACATCAGCCTGCACCGGCCTCTCAGTGCTTAAGGGTCATTCCTCTGATTTGTTCCTCATCTCGTGGATGGTGTTATGCGTAAAGATTTTGGGAAAACTGTTTGTTACTGTCGGAACTGTCGTGACTTCATATTTACTTTTTAAGCACACAACTTTGGCACCAGGGGTGGATTCGATGGTAATGCCTCTCATTTTAATTGGTATCGGCGCATATTTCCTCAGCGGTCCCTTTTTTGATGTTTTCGATTCCTCCACACTCGCCCTATTGATTTGTTACTGCTACGATCACCACATCAACCAATCGGTTGGAATATTTTACGTTCCTGCGGAACTTGAGCACCAACTGAGTGACTACTCTCAGAAGAAAAAGTTGCGCCGCCTGAAGAACCAACAAGCGGCCGCACATAGGAGAGGTTAAAATGAAAAAAAAATGTGAGGGTTGTGTGAGTATATTGATATGAATTTAATCGTTAAGGCATGTTATGTTGTGTTATATTATTTGCATGCATACTTTGCTCTGCATCATATAAAGGGGTCACGTATTTTGCTGGCTGTTTTCCATTTTTTTTTCCATTTCCATTTCCATTTCCCTTTTCTTTTTCGCTTTTTTTTCTTCTTCCATTTGGGCGTGCCACTTAATATTTGTTTCCTCTGTTCCTCCCCTACTGTTTTTCATAATGCTTTTTTTTTTGTTGTTTACTCGACCGAATTTTCTTGTATTCCTTCCTTCTCTCCCATCTGTTGCTGCACAA
>NW_027124729.1:0-1200 GCF_001457755.1 Trypanosoma equiperdum | reverse complement strand
AAAAAAAAAAATCGGTGAGGTGGGGAACCTCCTTTAAAAACGTTTTAGAGCAGATGCGGATTTCTTCTTTTTTTTCTTTTGTTACAATGTGTTTAATAATTTTTTTGAAAAAAAAACAAACAAACAAACAAAACTTACCCTTTTATAACTTCTTCATAACCGCTGCGGTGCTTCTCGGGCTCATAAGCCATTACTTTCTTTCTCTTTCAGAGTTGATGCTTTCTCTTTCTTTCTTTCTCTTTACCGCATGTAAAGGGAGGGTTAATGCATCCCAATAAGAAAAGTAAAATTTTTTAGGCTTATGTTTTATGTTTTGTGTTTTCGAAAAATATTTGTATGTTTTATTGGTGTATCAAATAGAGATGACTTTTGTGAAATAGTCGATAACGGCAGTGATAACGATAAACGGAATTTTTTTCTTTTTGACTTGAGGAGTGGTCTCATCCTTTTGGTTGTTATTGACGCTTGTTTTTTTTTCTTTCTTCCATTTCTTCATTCTTTTTTTTCTTCTTTGTTTTTCATATCCTTTTTTTTGTTTTGCAATTATTTACATTTATTCCTCCCTTCCGTATCTGTGGGGGAACATTTTTGTTGTTGCCTAATTTCTTTTTTTTTGTTCCTTTTTCTTAAGTCGTTTCATTTCATAATGTTTTTTTTTGCTTTTTTTTGTGTTTGTGTTTGCAGTACCATATGGTGCTGCATTTATATTTTTATGTGAGTGAGTGTGTGTGTGTGCCATCAGTGTGTTTTTTTTTTTTGGGGGGGGAGGTATTCTGCACAAAATCGAAAGAAAGGAAGAAAAAACGAAAAGGAAAGAAAAAAAAAAGAATGAAAAAAAATTAAGAAAAAAAAAACATCTCCAGATATTTTGCAAGCATATGCGGTGGCTTGCTGAAACGCATCTCTTCAGCATAATAAAGATGAGTTGTGTTGTACCTCATTTTTGTTTCTGTTTTTAAGTTCCGTAAGGCCGCTTACTTTTTTTTGTTTTTGTTTTTTTTGTGGCGGCTTCTTGTCGTCTGCTGATGTTGAATTGTCTTCCGTTTTTTTTTGTTGTTGTATTTTTACTGTACCTACATTTGTTGTGTTCACAAATATCAGGTGTTATTTTGTCCCACATTACTATGAAACTCGCTTCTTTATTATTGTTGTTTTTACCATTCAGTTGCTTCTCTTAAAATATATATATATATATATAAT
>NW_027122969.1:555-1359 GCF_001457755.1 Trypanosoma equiperdum | reverse complement strand
GCAACAGCAAAATCAACACAGGAAAACAAACAAACAACCGCGTGCACCTCCGAGATATACCTACTAGCTGCCTCTAGGGAGGAAAGAAACAAAATAGATATTCTCGCGAGGAGACAAGAGTCAGCAATGGCCAAGCTCAAAACGGCGATCATTTTCGGTGCGGCACAACGACAAACTCAAGACCACCGACCACAACCGGCGATAGCAATGCACTTGGCAATCAGGCGACTCGATAACTTAGCGAACAGGATAGGCAACTGCATAAGCAAAGGCAGCGACCTGCAACGCAAACTTGCAACAATAGCCGGCATCCATTTGGGCCTAACCAAGCTAACTAACCTAGAGACAACCGCAGTTGACGCTGGGACCGCACACACCAACGGGGCAGCAGAAAATCACAAGGTATATGAGACGACAATTTTAAAGAACTTCGGCGACGAAACATGCGGAAACACTTTCGCGAGCGCGGCAAAGGACTCTGAACCTGGCATCGACTTAACAGCACTGACGACGATCAAGACATATAAACTGCAACAAGCAACAAACCCCTCGGACCCAAAGAACATTTGTGGCATAAAAGCCAGCTCCAGCAACACCAAGGAGACGGCGCAGAGCAAGCTAAGGAAATGAAAACACTAAAGACCGACATAGGGAAAGCACTAAAGGAGTGGAAAAAAGAAAAATACTGCGAGCCCACAGACACAGAGTCGGCAGATTTCGACGCAAATGAAGCTTCAGAACTTCATAAACAGCAGCATTTCATATCAACAGGACATATCCACGACGACTAACACCGGAAAAAAA
>NW_027122969.1:0-545 GCF_001457755.1 Trypanosoma equiperdum | reverse complement strand
AAGTAGTTTTGGCAATCGCTGCTCTACTAGCCCCACGAAAAGATGGCCAAGTTTGCGGAAACCATAAAACTGAATCCAGAGAAACCAAATCAGACCCAACAGACAAAACAGGAGAAAATAAAAATGGGGATAAAAAAGAGGAGTGCGCAGCCACCGAAGAGGGTAAATGTGACACTACAAATATACTTGTAATAAGGAAAAAAGTGAATGCAAGGTCAAAAAGAAACAATTATTATTTATACCGTAATTTATGCTCTTCTTTTGCTTAATTGTTTTCTTCTATAACAAATTTTTAAAAGAGTTTTCTTCAAATTTCATAATTTTATGAAGGTTTATGAGGTTTTATATATTTGTAAAATTTGATATATTTTAACACTTTTTGATGAAAGTGAGTAATTAGCGAAAATTAGAAAATATGAAATTTTGGTATAAACGTGAAATATAGTTGTAAAGCAGTGGTGTGAATAGTTGTCAAAGCGAGTGCTATTAAAATGACTTTCTAATTTTGTTTACTTGTTAATTTTGTTTATTTTATAGAGTATTAG
>NW_027123326.1:1161-5244 GCF_001457755.1 Trypanosoma equiperdum | reverse complement strand
ATCTGCTGTATTCCGTTTAACTGCGGAGCTACGACAAAAAATTATAGATGATAGGGATGGATTGAAAAAGGAAAATCCAAAACACCCACCAGTAACAGTACAGTCGAGGCGCTTGCGGTGGTGGCAATAATGGCTGTGGCATTGTGGGGAAACCGTTGCAAACGCCTGAGGAGAGCTTCAAATTAAACATCGACCACGCCAATCCAATATCACTTCCTGTCCTGACGATTTTTGTTCATTCCCCCTGTTTCTAGTTACACCTTCAAACGGATACACACAACAAACTTACATTTACTTGATCACATCAGGAAGGACATATATTGCTCCTCCCCCCTTTTTTACAATCTAGTGACTCCTTCGCTTTTATTCCCTGTACGAGACGTTGCAGATTCTTTATGCGTAAAATCGTTCTTCTCTTCGTATGTGAAAACAAGTTTATTTCATTCATCCATCGTTATTCTCATTAGTCGATTGAGGTCCCTGCAGGTTATCCTTGTTATCATTTTGTTATTGTTTACATCTACTGCGACATCATGATTGCTTGAAGAAGTCACTCGCATTGGTGAGCTACGGTGGCATTATATTCAGGAAGGATATATTATTCGGAGTGGTTACTAAGGAAAGCCTCTGCAGTTTTTAACTTCTAAGCCTTAGATGAAAATAGACACGTTATGAAAACATATGTGTATTTCTGCATGGCTTCGTGCGTACATCACAGTACCAAAATGTATTTTTCCTTTTATTGATTCTCCCCCCAGCCGGTAGTTCCCCTCCAGAAAGCATCCGATGCCACATTGACAAACGTGCTATATTATCCCCAAACACGAAGACACGTAAGTAGCATTATCTCGGACTGGTGGGATACTGTTCGGGCTGCGAAACTAATTCTCGTGATCTGTTTCCTATCGAAATGAGAATAATACTCACGCAACGGCAATCACAAGCAATCCGCTTCACAGTTTCTGTGGAACGAAATGAATTTTCCCCCTTCCTATTTCTTTATATGCTACGCTAATGTAATGTTTGAATGAGCGGCCCATACTCACAGTACCCATCACACTAATTCCCCATACACTCACTAAGCAATTCACATAATTATACACTATCGCCCACTGGTTGACACCAAACCGCTGAGCCGTATTGAGATGTGTTGACGCGGTGGCCTAAGCATACGGAAGCACTCCCCTTTTTCTACAGATCCTCAAGGTCAATCCTTGCAGAAACTGCTCGATCTTGGTGTTATCGGAATTTTAGAGAGATAAATTGTGATTACTCTATGGTAACATATCCGTTGTGCTTAATTTTTTTTCGGAATGTTTTCTACCCTCACTAATTCTTCCTGGCCGGTTTTCCACCACTGGAGAATCAATGTATTATATTTCTTTATTTTTCTTTTTGTAGGTGTACGTGGGACAACTATGCTTGACCACAGGGAAAATGGCATGGCTAAGGAAAAGGACTAAAAACCTGTGCTTACATCTTGGGTCTGCTTTCTATTATTCAGATTCTTTGGAACACTGTGAACGGGAATGTGTTTTATAGTTATTTTGCTTTGTTTTTTTTATATTTAAACTTTTTTGTAATGGGCTGAATATTTTTTTGTGCTGTCGAGGATTGTTATTTGCTGGTGGTAGTGGCTCATTTTATTTTATTTTGGCGTGTGTAGAATGAGAATGTTAGGGTTGCAGGTGTGTCGCTGCGACGCCCGAAATAATTTTGTGGAAAATTGCTTTACCACTCGAGGTGTCATAATTGAAGAAATGATTCTCTTTTTCTACACTTAAAAACTTCCCGCTTTTGTTTTTTGTCGTTGTTTATTTATTTGTTTATTTAATTTGTCCCACCCCTTCTGGAGCCGATGAGGTAATTTCTGCATCTGTTTTTTTTTTTTGCAGATCGCACATCATTATTCCAATGAGTCAAATGTACTTTCCGTCCCGCATTCTCCATTTTCTATGCTTCCCATGTATTCAAAACTATGCCATCATTTATTTCAGACAGCACGTGTGTCTTTAACCTTAACAGTAGTCATTTGATGGTCATGTTTTTTAGCATATCTGTGAGTATTTAATGCACATTTCCTCTCACTTTTCCAATGCATTTTTAATTGCAGCTAAACATACGTGACAACATGTGGTAATGTTAAAGGGATAAAGAGGGAAAACAATTAAAAGAAAAGAAAAGAAAAGAAAGAAACGAGGGAAAGAGGAAGTAAGAAAAATAAGCATGTGAAACAGAAGGGTGAAAAAATAAAATAAAAATAAATAAATGACAATAAGAAGCACCATAAAGGGGGCGCAAGCAAGAGAAGGGAAATGGATCCGCGAAAGGTTTTCACGCGTACCCAGTGAGAGTAAAACAAGAAAAATAACAACGGTACAAAAAATAATAAAAAGAAGAAGGCATACGCACCTCAACGGGGGAAAAAAGAATGGAAGGAAGAAAGGGAAAACTCCATCAACCCCTCGTTTCGTTTTCACGTATTCTTCTTCAAAGCGTATAAACAAATAAATTAGAAGTTATATATATATAAATATATATTATTTATTAATAGAAATTCAGAAAATCACACTTCATCTGTTCGACTTCTTTTAATTAAACGCACCGTACGAATGGCAGCCCGGCGGGTCATTTCATTTCCTCTTCAGAACCAACTTTGGTGTGTGGGATGACGGTTCCGGCAACAGTAACAAAAAAAAAAACAAAATTTTTTTAGCGGCGAATACAACGAAGCCGCACCACCATCATACGTTTCTTTTTCTTTTTTCCCCTCTCATATGGACACGCGCACACATGTGCATTTTTTAAATTTTTCTTTCGTTTTAAGGGACGGGGTCTCACATCACACGGTGGCTTCCGAATGTAAATGAGAGAAAATGAGAAAAATTGCAGAGGGGAGTTTAAATAAAACAATGAAGGAATTTGTGCTTTTGCTTTCGACCCTTCTTTCCGCCTTTGGAACTATCAGTCAGTTGCTTTTATATACAGCTGCATGTCATCACAACAGTCGCCATACTGAAGCATAAGCGGAGAACCAATAATACGAGAAATAAATAAATAAATACAAATCAATAAATATATTTATATTTATATATCAATGAAGGAAAAGAAAAAAAAAAGAGCAAAAATTTAGAAAATCAAAAAATAGAAACAAAAAGGGAAAGGGAAAGGGTCGGTAAGAGTAATACAAATAGACGAAATAACAACTAGAATTTGAAACTCCCAAACGTATACACTAACATACTAGAATAATAATAATAATAATGATAATAATAAACGCATATTATATATGAACTAAAGTGAAGAGAAGGGGAGGGAAGCACACGTGCGTGTGCGTATACAAAATGCAGAACATTTTAGCTGGAAATGATGGCAGTAATGGCGCCTACAAATGAGAAACTGGATGAGGCCACAAGAAACATCCATCCATATCCCAATTGCCAACCATCTTCTTCTAAGCAACTGAGGCACGGTTGTGAGTCACACCATTCATTTTTGTACCAATCCAAAAGGAGACCAAACACCACACCACTGCAGCACGCCGCCAACAGAAAATACGTCACGAGCGGTACCCTCAGGAAACTATGCGTACCGAAGAAGAAAATACACATGAAAAAGTTCATAAAGTTAAGCGAAGCAGCCACAATACTCAGGCCCTCCACTACCTGAATGTGGAAACGGCCATAGTTGCATGTAAAGTAATCCTCATAGAGAATGATGTCATCCGTATCGCCCGCTTCGTTTTCATGTGGCTGATCCTTCTTTCTTTTACCAACGCTATCATCAGCCTTAGTGGCACGACTCGTGCCGTTTTTATTAATGCTGTTACTAATATTTATGTTTTTCTCTTCACCTCCATCAGCGCTTTCGCTTATATCTTCCATATCATACTTCCATAATGTAATGATGCCGGGCCTCTCGCCTTGTGCTTCGAATATTGGTGTTAAAAACGTCAACCCCGTCAAGGCGAGGGAAAAGATGGAAAATATGAGAGCAAGAAGGCGACACTTACGCACCACAAAACTTCCCATTCCTAAACTGTTAAATAATGCGAGGCCGCCCTTCACTCTACTTCCGCTCTGG
>NW_027123326.1:718-1147 GCF_001457755.1 Trypanosoma equiperdum | reverse complement strand
TTTTTTTTTTAAATATATATATATATATATAGTAATAATAGTAATAATAGTAATAGTAACAATGATAATGCTTTTGTTGTTGCTGTTGTTCAGCAGGTCTCTATTCACTCGGCGAAAGTCTTCGTACACACACGCACACACTCAGCTTTTTCCTATTTTTGTATATGTGAAGAAACGAATAGATAAAGTCACGAACTCAAATTAAATTAAATTAAATTAAAATTAAACTAATATATATAGAAATATATTAATATCTAAATATTTTTTTTTATGCGCGTATGTATTTTATTTACACTTCCCCGTTTACCCACTGTGCTGGAGTGAAATGAGAATTGTTGTTGTTCTTTTCTTTTTTCTTTTTTTGTCTTTCCCTTTTGTCCTTCGGCAGGTGGCGGACTTCCCCCGTCCCCTCCTTCAATTTGTGGCTAA
>NW_027123326.1:144-696 GCF_001457755.1 Trypanosoma equiperdum | reverse complement strand
AAAAAAAAAAGAGAGAGAAAACGAAGCAAAATAATTAAAAAAATAATAATAATTAAAGGGAAAAAACGAAACAAATATGCACAAATATAAACATTAGTATATAATAAAAACCGTGTGAACAAAAAAATTTTTAAAAATGTGACTTGCAGGTGATAAAATCGGTTTAAACTTCACATACCCCCGTCTTTTATTTTATTTTTTTTACTTTCGTCTTTTTTCCGTCTTTGTTTCTCCCTGTTTTTCTTTCTTTTCTTTTTTTTTCGTTTCGTTTGTTAACCGTCTTGCGCATCTAAAATGCACACATGTGCCAAAAGTATCAAGCCGTTTAAATATAAATATAAACATATTTATATTTACTTTTTTAAACAAAGAAAAAAAAGAAAAAAAAACGTAAAAGAACAACAACGACCAAAAAAAAAAATAATACAAAAATACAGAAAGAAAAAAAAACATTGAAGTAATCCTCCCTTTTTTTTTCCTCCCCCTCGGATACACGGGCATATGGACACACACACACAAAAAATAATAATAATAAATAAATAAATAATAGAG
>NW_027123326.1:0-112 GCF_001457755.1 Trypanosoma equiperdum | reverse complement strand
AAAAAAAAAGGGTAATGAAGAAGTAAAACAGTAAACTTGTAAATGGGGGAGGACAAATAAATGAAACACTGAAAACTAAACGCCTGCATGAACTTTCTCATTTCTTTTTTTT
>NW_027124649.1:5413-6293 GCF_001457755.1 Trypanosoma equiperdum | reverse complement strand
ATTCGTGCCCGAGGGGAAACTTTTCCTGTCTGCAAAGCGCCTTTAAGAAGTATATGAGAGGAACAACCAGCCAAGCAGCCACACAAAAGGCGAAGGACACAACAGAAATTATTAAGAGCCGAGACGCATTAGCCGAGGTAGAGGCTGGCGGAAACAAAACAACAAACAAGCGACTGCGGCACTGAAATAAGAAACAATCCAAACTCTTGCCCCACATCACACTTAAATACTTCCTTGCGAAAAAGAAGAAAAGAGGGAAAAACAATGCGCGTAATAACAAATGATAAGTGAGCGCATGTCTTGTGACAATCATGTGGTGGCTGCTGCAGATGGGGAGCCAACAGCAGAGAATCAAATGAAAGCAAGTATCCTCTACAAAATGGAGGACAGATGAAAAGGGTTATGTGGTTAAGGGGATTCAACAAAATAAACTAAAAGGGTCAACTATACATGAGCAAATGCAGCCACACAAACACACATGGAGCATGCGATGTGAAGTTAACTGTTTGGTTGTGCCTGGTTGAGGCGTACAAACAATTTTTTTTGTTTTTCGGAATTTTTGTTCTCTGCTTTTTCTTGCTCGTCTGCGGGTGGAAGCGTAGTGTAGGGGCTGAGAAGCAGCTAAGCCAACAGCCCCGGTGCGAGATGTGACGCAGAGAAACTGGTAGCACGCCGTTTCATCGTCAGTTATAGAGTAATCCAGGGGAGAAAAAAGCGAAACGCGCCAAGAGCACCGCCGAGAAGCAAAGAAAAAAGAAGGAAGGGGAAAACATTCCGCAGGGGTTGATTTCCATTCTTTCGTCTCCTCCCTCATTTCCTCGCTTCTGTCTGAGTAACCAAAACACGTGGGAGGAAGTTTGCACACCTGTGCGTTTCCTTT
>NW_027124649.1:0-5399 GCF_001457755.1 Trypanosoma equiperdum | reverse complement strand
AAAAAAAAAACAGGAATACACCTCTTATCCAAACTCGTTCTCCATTCCATTCCATTCCATTCCAGTGCCATGCGCACAAGCGCCCGTGAGAAAAGCGGGGTGCGGAACTCGGTGGACAAAGAAGTTAGCAACGAAACAAAAGGGGGAAAATAGCGTGCAAAGGGAGAAAGTAAAAAAAAATTATGTGCAAACGAAGGGGGAGGAGAAACAGAAAACAATATCGTTGGTGTTATGACTCACATCGCAATAAACGATGTCCGCACAACGTCACATCCTTTCCTTACAAATCCACTCAAGGAAAAGGAGTGGGGGGGGGGGAAAGAAAGGAAAACATGGTTGCGCCAAGACAAAGCGTGGAAGGATGCATATATTTCCCACCTTCCCTGAGCAACTCATCCTTTCGTAGCCTTCATTCCATTACATAATCGAGCATCCCGCATTTTTTCCTCCAGCGCCTTCCCCATACTCAAGATCATCTCTATAACTTTTATCTGCGTTCCTTTCAACCGAACCCACGGCAGCAGTTGGCTTTATTTTGTGCCGCTTGAGGAGATGCCCTTCAAATGCGTCAGTTGCGGGGAACTGCTCGCGGCACACCGGGCAACGGAATAGCACGGGGTTGGGGACACACACAAAGAGAGAATCGGGATGCTCCGCGGCAAAGTGGTCGTAGAGCAACCCGCTGGCAGTGAAGCCCTTGCGGCACACCGGGCAGCAAAGAAGTCTTCCGGCCGCATCAGGCGCCTCAACTATTACCGGGGAGGTTTGCTTCAATTTCTTCTGCAACTCCTCCCGTAACTGCCGCGCCTCCTCGACCTCAGTGCGCAGGATCGACTGGTGCAACGTTTCGTGCGCGCGTTCCACTTCGGCCTTCAGTCGCCGCACCTCCGCTTCAAAATCAACAGGTTTATCCATTTTTGCTTCCTCCTTTCTTGCCGCCCCCTTTTTGGACTCATCTTTCTTTGGCGCGTTCGTTTTCCCCACACGTGTCTTCGATTCCGCTCCTTTCGACGCCTCGCCCCTCCGTGTTGCAACTCCTTTTCGTTCAGTTCGTGTTGGCGACGCATCCTTTGGATCATTTTTTCTCTGCCCATCGTTTCCCCCTAATTTGGGACTTCTTGCCTCTCCTTCCCCTGGTCCGTCTTGCCTTTGGTTCTCCGCTTCCACCCTTGGCGCTCTCCGCTCCCGTGCCGGCTTGATGCCTTCCCTCGTCTGAGAAGTGCCCTTTTCAGCATCTTGGAGGGAAATAATCGGCGATACGGCTTGAATCGTCATTTGTTTCGGGAAAGACGAGCAGCAAGAGTTAGACTAAGGAAACCTGATCAGGGGGGTTTCCTGACAGCGCACTTGTAAAGGAGAACAGTTAAGAATATGGATGTAAAAAGAGAGGGAAATGGGCACGAGAAGGTGGGAGCACATGGATGCAGCGGGGAAGCGAATTTAAAGATGTAAGAGAAACAATACTGTTCCTGGCGCACGCGAAATACGTATATACGCGTGCTTGTGCGTGTGTGTGTTGATGTGTATATTTCCGTGCTCAGTTCACGTCAGGCCTTTGGTATCGAAGAACACATTACGAAAGCAAGCCACTGGCGAAACCTGACGATACCATCAGTTCACGAAGCCACTACATGCGTCACGAAGAAGTCTGACTTGTGCGAGGCATTGAAAAGGACGACGGCGTTCATTACAGGAAACGGAGAGGGTGGTTTCCGTGTGCCCTGAGGGTGCAGTGGAGGTTGACACTGCGCCAGCAATCTTTTCCCCTTTTGAACGAACTCCATTGGGACAAGTTGTTTATTGTTGCTGTACCTGTCCAGCATCCGCGCGTAATCTTCCTCACTGACCCCATGAATAACAACGAAGTTGTTCCGTAGCGGTGTATCGCACTGCTTTCTGTCTATAGCATGGAAGCGACAACATGTCTCAACAACGATTGTCACGCTGTCGTCGGTTGCGAGAGAGAGAGAACGCGTCCGACCATGATGTCTTCATTTTCCATTCGAAAAAGGGTAAGGTTCCTCCGCAGGCGCCAACTGTACGGTTTCCTAATGAGCGGCCATATCGGCTCGTACGCCACCAACATTTTGGCCATGTCCTTTGAAAGCGTGTATGGTAAGCCGGATGCAACGTAGTAAGGATCCCCAAGAAGGTTAAGTCAGATATTTCCCCAATAAACGTTCTGACACGGTAACTTGTGCAAGTCAACAAGGTATTGATGCGCATGAACAAACGCGTCATCATCACCTTTTGCCACCTAGTTCACACGGGGTAGTAGTCGGACAGCGAGATCATACCACAGGAACACTTTGCGGCTCATAGTGACTTCCGCTTTTATACCCCGTGTACCGCCGTCCCCAATTTTCTTGTTCCGTCCAGGAACACCCTCATTAATTGGAAGCGTAACCATATCCTGCCAACGCAACGCCTCCTCCTTTAGTTCCGCCATGTACATGTGACCGTTACGATGGGGTCGATCAGTGAGGTACAATACAAGCATCTCCCCCGTGAAGTTGTTGCTCTTCTTTGCTACAACGTCATGGGTCCAGCAAGACGTGTGCTGAAGAATGCGCCGCCTCCGCCTCACACTCGTGTCAGGTGACAGAATACCAAGTGCAACAAGATAGTTCCGCTCCCTCCATGTTTCCACCACATCAGACGCCACGAACTGCAGGGTTTCCTCTTCGTCATCGGGGAGGACGGGGGAGGAGGGAAAACGTAATGTTTTCCTATGACAAAACTGTTTTCCCGATGTCCACGGCACACTAACAACATCGCGGTGTAAGGAAACACACGCAGCGATAAGCATCACTAGGTAGAGGGGAAGTAGCATCGTTACCACACGACGCACATTAGTTCATTTTATTCCTCTCATTTCTTCGTGGCCAGCGAAGGAAAAAAAAACGACAACGCCATGGAAAAACAGTAATGAGTCCATGCCAAAAACGTCGCGCTTCCCCAGGAGAACACGAGAGGACGTCCCGTGCCACGCACGCGCACGAAAAAACAAACAAACAAACGGTAATATGCACTCTTGTAGGGAAGTGAAATGAATATGCTCCCACACTTCTGCTAGAATCAGAATGACTATACCTACCGCTCCAACTCCGGCCGTATGGGTGAAGATGGCTCGGTTAACATACTCACGTGGATGGTTCACCAAACTTTCACTCCCCCCCCAGCAGCACAATTCGAAGTGTGTAGCAACCATTGCTATTGTAAGCACGAATGTCTTTCACGCTGAACTGTTGACAGGCGGCATTCCATCCAGTTGTCAATATTCCCCCGTTAAATGGCCATAAAAAGGCATAATGCGCGACCCCTCCCAGTAACTATCATGTGATCCCACCCGCCAGCGGGGCCCGCGAGCACATAGGGACCACCACTGGATTATTACATGTATCATTTCCCCACTGGACGCAGTGGAATCGGCGCCGGATGCCATGTCCATGCCCTAAAGGGAGTTTCCTCCTGAACATGAATTGTTCGACGGATGGAATGCTGAAAGAGTTTGGGGGGAATACCTTGTTTGAGAGTCTGTAGTACATGAGGGTGTGGCAGATGGTTTCGTCCCATTTTTCACTGTTTTTGGAGAAGGTGGATGTTCGATGCGCATATCGCCGGTGGGTAACACTCCGCTGTGTGGCATTGAACTGCACCACTTTAAAATGCGGTACGTGATGCGATCCGCCTGCTGTGTTGATAAATGCAGTCGCAAAGTCAAGGGTATGCTCAGTGGTTGTTCAATACGGCCGGATCTTGGAAAAGGAACTCAGAGCAACCACACACCATATAAGGACCCCTTTTTGCACCTACGCCGCTGCCATCTCATCGCTGAGACGCTGGAGGTGGAGAATTAGCGGGCCGCAGCGCTGGAGTGCCCGCTCTCGAGCGGCATCGTGGCAGCGGACCACAAAATTACTACGATGTTACTCTCATTTCTGTGAGAACACAATGTAGACGTAACACGCTCCCCCAGCCCACCAACTACAACACTCTCAAGTCTTGGGGCAATCTCCACAAAATGCGTAGCGAAAGCAGCGGAGAGCAGTCACCGCTTTTTGATTCTTCAAAACAGATGCATGGACTGAAGAAAAGCTGCACCAAAGTCCTGTTCTGCGCGCAACTTACGTGGTGGAAGGCATAAATTGGCACAACAAACGCACGGAAAGTAGTATGAGCACTTCGTTTTTTCTGACTGTGCCGAATGAGGAGACATCGCATGGTGCAAACACCGGAGAGAATAAACGGGGAAAATGTTAAGACAGCACAACAGTGACCGAGCACAGTGTTCAGAGTAAACCGTCCCGTTCGTACGTTCTGAAATTCCCGCACAAAGCGCCGTCACTGTTGCTGCTGCATATCGTAGTTGTAGTTATAAAAAATACCAAACCTGACATGCGGCGAAGTGCTCCCACATAGCCCACCAAAGCTCCTGTTTCTTCTGGCACTTCGTTCCGAAGTTGCCCTATCAGCGTACTCCGCTGAAAAATATTGTCCGTAACACAATTTTCCGAAAGGAACTGCGACAGCATATGCCGCCGAGAACACCGACAACCAGGACTACGAATGGCATTTTGCTGCGCCTGGGAAACGCGTTCTACAGCGGGAACAGCAACGTGCCGCGACGCTGCTGACTTCAAACCGTCTGGTGAACGTAACCCCTTTGAACTAACAGGCACATATCGACGCAGGTAAAGCGCTGACAACATCCGAGCATCCGATCTATTGACATTCTATCTCTTTGCTTAAGTTACAATCAACGAGGTGGACAGTTTACAACAATAACAATGAACTATCCTTTCAACTCATGTATAGTGCTTGGTCAATTGCCTTCACTTGGTCCTTTCCACGATCTGTACCGGACCCAGCAACACACAACGGTACAAGCGGATATTTTCAATCCGTAAAGACAGTGACACTACCAGTAATACGTGTCAGCAATATACCTGTCTTTGCACCCGCGTTACATTCCACAGTTCAAACCGTCCCAGTTTGCTGTTGTTTTCCATATATCACAGCGCCCTGCAGCAGGGCAGTGAAGAGAACGACCATCCGTGCGAAGCCGCATGCCGTCATGCTTATCTCAGTGCCCATTGTTAGTATTACTTGCTTGTCAGTCTATGGGCCGCGCGTGAAAGAAAACAGGTTAGGAAGAGTAAGCACAAAACAAGGTGAACAAGGAAGATGATCACATCGCAATTGACCTGCATTGTAGAAACACCGCCCCGTTAAAATACGCGGAGAGTGATGAAGATATTGATCTGCTACACGAAATAGAACGCTACAAGGGAAAACATAGTTGGAAGGTGAGAGTGGCAGTAAATACTAAGAGCATGGAGAAAAAACACATAAAAAAATATAATGTAAAGGGAAGCATGTAGAGGTTATGCCAAATG
>NW_027123295.1:7333-8302 GCF_001457755.1 Trypanosoma equiperdum | reverse complement strand
GGCACGAAGAAAATTCCAAAAAAAAAAATTGTAAAATATTGATTGCCATGCTTGTGTTAACACTGAGAAATTCAAGGCTTGTACGAACTGGAAGTCGTCGTGTGTGAGTGGCGGTATCACTGGTATCCCGATATATGCATCGGTTAGCACGATAATGTTACAAACGGCCGCCTGCTCTGCTCGGTTCGCGCCTCCAACTATGTTTGCTGTTTGCGCCATGCTGCATAAAGTTAGCGCTGCTGAAAACCCTAGTGTTGCTTGCTTTGATCTCGGATAGCGATTCATCCGCCGCATTTGGTTATTTTCACCTTTATTGCTTTCTATGGTTGTGAGATGAGGAGAAAAGTAAGCTTTGCCGCTTATCATTGTGTGGTTCAAGGGAAACAGTTTACAGTGGTTGAAATGTTGCGCTTATCGTGTGAATATCAACAGTTGTATACGTGTCGGAAGGTTGTTCGGTGCCGCGTAGTCGGCTTAGGGGTCAGTGGTGTTGGCGGTCTGTTGAAAGTCATGTTCAGCCACGCGTATTCCTCCTCTGCAATGTGGTGGAAAATAGTAAGGTTGGGATTATCTCTTACAAATTTGTCGAGTGGTCTTTTCACATGCATCATATAGTGACAGTCTTGCATATCCACTGTAAACAAACCATCAAGCTTCATTTTGTGCCTTATAACTTCTCCAACCATAATATCCTCGTTCAATGCAGCATATTCAATATATTTGTCAAAGTTTCGAAAACTCACTCTGCTGGATAATAGTTTGGAAATTCTCGAATAGCCAACTATTTCTTTTACGACATCTCTCGAAATTGTATTCGCATAGCCAACGACATACCACGTTAGTTTTATGATAGACTCGTCAAGCTCACCTATTTTTCTTCCCATATTCAATTTCTATCGTGGAAGCAGCTTCAAATATTTTAGATACAGTGGCACTCTCATGAATATATCATTATTTGCTTTCATTATG
>NW_027123295.1:7144-7323 GCF_001457755.1 Trypanosoma equiperdum | reverse complement strand
TCATTATATATGGATTAGTAGGTTTAAATATTTCAACTGCAAATTTAAACCACATATATGTTTTTCTACTCATAGTGAGTTCCACCTCCCATCCCCAATTACCCGCATCCCCTACTTTCTTATTTGTTGTTGGGTTCACATCACAAACAGGTAAAATAATAACATCTTGATTTAACTCC
>NW_027123295.1:5867-7134 GCF_001457755.1 Trypanosoma equiperdum | reverse complement strand
TGCCACTTCAGAATAACTCCAACACGTTTCCCCCTGTGAGTTCCGCCTTCTCAATCTTTCATCATTATCTATTGAAGGTATTCCAGTCACAACCAAATAATCTTCACTTTTTTAAATCCTTCTTACATCTTACAAATCAAATCTCATATACTCATACTCAACGATTTGAAGCGAAATAGAGTCACCTTCATCAAACAAGCTGTATAGCAATGCAAATAAACTAATCACCGTAACAATATAAGATAAACAGCATATAGTCCCATAAATACTTCCTATATACTTCATAAGCTACTATTATAATATTAATAAAGAGTTTCCTATTTGTGAGATAATAATAGAATTCTTAAAAAGCAATTCAGGCGTGAAACTAAGGTGTTCAGCTAAGGAAACCATGTTTACATGTATATGAAATCCCTTGATATTATTATGACATAGCTGTTCAATAGTGTATTCTAAGTATCTACAGCCAACACTTGTGTATGCATTTGCGGGTTCAGTTATAGAACTTAGCTTCAATAACATCTTCTGCCACGTACCATACGTATTCATCTTTTTTCTTTTATTCTATACATAGCTTTTTTATGTAATTTTATGACAATGGTAGTATATATGCAGACTTTAGGGTTCAGATGTACTAAGAATATGATTAGTTTACTGTCATAGAAACCCCAATTATCTTTTTTTATTATAAGACTCACATAACAATAGTTTCATTATTAATAATACTCCTAATGTTCTTGATACAGTCACCCTTGCAATAGCAGCTATCCATTTCTGTGTGAATTAATGAGTGCCACTGTTCCTTCCTATATATTTTGTAAAAATTACTGTTGTTCTGCTGTATAATTGTCTGTTGTATTCTGTGTTTTTTAAACTTCTTTATATGCTTTTGCCGCCCCTTTTGTGTAACACTTAAAGGCTACAATTAGCATGTGCGCTAGACTCCGTTTATCTATTTAATATTACCCATATCAACTCGTGTATAGTAATGCCCATAATCATATTTTTGTTTGGCGCTGCGCATATTCTATTTCCTTCATTTCATGCTCTTCTTTTAAAATTCCTCGTGCTCTCCCACTTCCTCTCACTCATTTCCCCACTCACTGTCTTACATTAATTTCACCCCTTCTAGTGTTTTAAGTGTTTATATTTTACCACTACATTCAAGTTTCAGAATCACCACATTATAATATTATTAAATATAAATTCACAAATCCCCCATCATAATCATTTTTGTCATTACTATTACTATTGATAGCCCTCACTG
>NW_027123295.1:5572-5857 GCF_001457755.1 Trypanosoma equiperdum | reverse complement strand
TCCATGATATAAACGATATTAGAAGAATTTCGGAAAAACAAAAAATTTTATACCCTATTATCCTACCACTCAACAACCATAATTCATTATCCTGCCAAAATTACATTCTTTTTATTTTTAAAATAATTCTAATTTTTTATTACAAATTTGCCAAAACATGTCAAATTTTAGCAAGGTTAGTAAGTCTCATTAATTTCTTAAGATTGATCAAAAATGTTTTTACAAATAAGTCCTAAAAGTGTTATGTTAGAAGAAAAAATGCAAGAAGTAGAGGGGCCTTGGTAC
>NW_027123295.1:5378-5562 GCF_001457755.1 Trypanosoma equiperdum | reverse complement strand
AGTTCCCTCTTTGACTTTGCACTTTTTCTTTTTCTTATTCCAACCGCATTTTTTCATTTCACATTTTTTTGCTTCTGTGGCTGCGCAATCAGCTGTGGCTACCGTACCCCCTCTTTGCTCCCACCTGTTTTGCCTTCTGTGTCTGCTTGCCCAGTGAGATTCTCAGTTTTGTTGGATTTTCCAA
>NW_027123295.1:3949-5368 GCF_001457755.1 Trypanosoma equiperdum | reverse complement strand
ATTATCCCCGTCTTTCTTTTCTTCTGTTTTGTTTTCTGTGTCTGTTTTTTTAGAGGGATTCTCAGTTTTGTTGGATTTTCCAGCTTCCGCTTGGCGTTGGTATGCCTGGGCAGTAAATAGGGCCAGAGCTTTATCGAAGTCGGTTTGGCTGGCAGCGTCTATGCTTATTGGTTGTGCATCATCTTGTAGTTTCAGAGCGGCATCGGGTTTTGACAGCTCCTCTAACCACTTGGTTTGGATGCTATCCGCTCCTTTCCCGAGTAAATCCTTTACTGCTTCTTTCCTTTGGTTTTCCGGTAGGTCTTTTTTATATTTGTTGCTTAGTCTTAGGGCAATCTCCTGTGCAGTGGTGTCGCTCGAGATGCTGTCTAACAATTTCGGACCTAGTTTCTGAGGCCAGTCACTTGGAAATTTCCTTGCTTGGCATAGGGCGTGGACTAAGGTCGCTGCTGTGTGTACGTGTATATCGCTTTGCTGGTTCGGTTCCTTGCATCTCGTGTTCTCCTCTATTGCCGGTTCGTCGAATGTTAGTTCCGAGCTAGATAGCGTAAGCACTTTCATGTCGACGGTGTGGCTGCTGCCTTGGGCGTCGCCGCCGCAGCCATTTTTGTTGGTTAGCTCCGCGTTTGTGGCGCTGTCTCCTTTGCTCTGGAGATTTACTACTGCTTTGGATTGCGCAAACACCTTGGTGTTTATTAGCTTCAGCTTCTCTATGGTCCCCAATTCCACCGCCGCCTGGTTCAGGTCTTCGTCTGCTCCTTTGGTGTCGCACTTTGGCGCAGTTGATTTAGTTAGTGTCACAGTTAACTTGCATTTTTGCGTTGCTGTGTGCCGTGCCGGTGTTGTGTCGTCCTGCTCCGCCGACCCGTATTGTTCTGTCGGCGGTCCGCCGCTTGATCTGCCGCTGTCGGTGATCGCTATCCTGGCTGATAGTTCTTGTATTGAGTTTGTCAGTTTTGGCGTCCATTCCGTTAGTTCTTTTTTGCTTTGGGCCTCTCTTGCCGCTGCCAGTCCTGCTAGCAGGGTATATGCAAGGCCTTTCTTGGTCCCCGCGTGTTTTGCCGCCGCTAGTTGAAGCGCTTTCGACTGGCTGTGAAGTTCTTCCGCTGCTTGGGCTAGGTTGCGTATTTGCTGGTCGAAATGGTTGCGGACGTTCAACATGTACTTTATTTCTGTGCATTCGTTGATTATTGCTGCGGTAGATTTCGTATCGTTGCTGCCGATTACAACCATTGGCAGCAGTTTCAGTGCGAAGCAAGCTAGCGCTGTGCCCTTCATCGCTGCTGCTAGGAGGTTGTCTTAAATGTATAGAACAGCACCGTTGATAGGCTGTTTTGTGGTCCACTAGTGCGATGTGGCCTTTTTCGCCTTGTATTGTTTATGTTGCTTGTTTGAGTTTGTTTTTCTTCTGCTAGGTTA
>NW_027123295.1:2247-3939 GCF_001457755.1 Trypanosoma equiperdum | reverse complement strand
GGTGTTGAGTGTAGAAAAGATATGTTTTTAAGGGTAGGCTTTTTAGGCGGCGTCGGATGCTGGTTTACCAGCTTTGTTTGTTTCTTCAGGTTAGTGTTCTTTCATTTGCGCAGCAGGTTTCAATCGCTTCGGGGGAACGAAATTGTAAACAATACTCCAAGACCTTTCTTACCGTCTCCCGGCTAGCTTCTATATGTCACACAGCTTCATGCACAGGTACCAGCACTCAGGGAACCCCATAGCGCGTAACTCTGCCTCTCTGTACCAGTTTCGCGACTAATTTGGCCACTACCTTCACCGATTACTTGCCAAAGCGTACTTGTTTCTCACCTGCATCACCTCTTCTCTGGTCAGTTGAGTTCATGTATTATGGAAGGAACTAATCTCGCACTTAGTTGAGCTTCATAGATTATTCTACTTCGTTTTTTTGCATGTATGCTCTAGGTGTTGGTTATAGAGTTTCTGCTGCACATGTTTTTATAATGACGTCTTTTTAGCGTAGAACCAATAAGTGACATATAATGGCTGTCTTTGTAATCTGAAACTTTAAACAACATCCATTTATAAAATTGAAACCCAACCTTGGCTTCATCATCTATTAAATTACGATTTATTCTCCGCTATATAGGTCTCCTGTCGCTACAATCATTAAAAAACTTTCTGTATCTAAAGTTTCAATCTTTATAGCTGTTGGTGGGTTCTATTTGTTTTACAGTTTCATCTACGCTCTGCAGGCGCAGGAGCAACAAAGTAACAGGAGGGGTTTCCACGACCACGATTCCTTTCCTGTTTGATGTTCAGATCTTACTGTTCTTTGCCTTGCTGGTGTTTAAGGTTTGCCAATGTGGGGTCAGAAACCGCCTTCATCCCTACTCTTTGTTTATTAATACGCGCACCTAATTCTCTATCTACAGCCACCTTTGTATGAATCATTCGTTCCTTGAATGGCCTTAGTGTGGCAAGCATACTAATACGTAATTGGAAAGGTGCATGCATTTATACTTTCCACTTCAAAAATATTCTTTGTGGGTTTACATACGTACTATTTTATCCTTTTGGTTGTGGGTTTTGGAGATGCTTGAATCAGAAGCATCTCCCTTGGACACTGTCACGTACAGCATAGTAGCTATATTTGCTCCATCCATTTTTGTTGTGCCTCCTCAATATCGAGCTCTACATCCTGTTAGCTATGATGATTCCATGTTCGTTTCTGCGTTTCACAGTGCTTATATTACTGCTCCTTCTCTAGATTTAATTCAATATTAATATTTCCCACACTTTCATCTCACTCACTTATCCCCACTGCACCTTGACTGAGACAACATGTGCCTCTATTTGGCATTCTATTTAGTTTTTCTCGCCACTTATATCGTGATATTAGAATACACACACTTACAACACTCTCCTATCACAATCACTATCATCATTATCATAATAATTATTATTATTACTGCTCTTATTAGAATACTCGTATATGCACAGGCACAACACACTCCTATCATTATTATTTTTATGGTATTACCTAAATATTCATAAAATAATGAAAATAAAAGGATAAATTGAAATTAGAATAGCATTAATTTTTAATGCGCTATCACCTCGCTACTTTGCATATACAGGCCAGTACGATACAAAAAATTTTCACTAACCTCCACAATCTAGTTAAGAAATGTTTAAATATAGAAAGTTCTT
>NW_027123295.1:1449-2237 GCF_001457755.1 Trypanosoma equiperdum | reverse complement strand
ATAAAAATCATTAAAATAGTAAATTCATAAAAAAAACAGCAATCATGGAAATTTTTTTCCTAGTAGAAAACTACTATTTCCACACTTTTCTATGTCCTTGTCTTCTTCATTATCTTTTCCCTTTATAAATGCACAACTTTTTTACCGCCTGTTTTGTCAACCCCACAAGCGGCTTTATATTTATGCGTCGCACATCCAGCTGCAGCTGCTCCATATTTTGGTGTCTTTCCCGATCCTGCCGCTGTGGTTTCTACTTCTTGTTTAGGTTTGCATTCTTTTTTGGTGTCATCATAGTCGCAACCGGCAGCTGCGCATCCTTCTGTGGTTTTTCTCGTGACAGCTTTGCATTTATTCTGTTCTTTTTCTGTTAGCTTCTGAAGAGATCCCTTTTGTAAACTGTAGGGCTGAAATTCGCAACCGCAAAATGGGCGTTGATGGCGCCGCTGGCTTACTGACAACGAATATAGGAAAAAAATAATTGAAGATGGCTGGCTTACGAATAAGTTGACCGACTTCTTAAAAAAAAAAACGCGGCGTTAAAAAATATATTTAAAAAAGCTAAAAAGAAAAAAGAATTCAAATAATGTCAAAAGCTAAAAAATCGGGAGAGGGGAAGAAAATCATATGCCTACTATCGCTTAAAAAAATTAAGCGGTTAAAATAAAAAATTAAAAAGTCGAAAAAATTTAAGCGTAAAAAAACAAGTCGTGGCGACACCGGGGATGGAAAAAAAAACAAACCCAGTTGACAGCGGCGGTGGGAAAAAAATCCGCAGCTCGGCTGGGGTT
>NW_027123295.1:0-1439 GCF_001457755.1 Trypanosoma equiperdum | reverse complement strand
TAACCATAACAATAAGACTGATCCTGAGCCGGAAAACCATCTCTAACCTCCTTCTTACCTTTTTTGTTTGCTCGAAAAAAAACAGAAAAAAGAGAAAACTTTTTAGCTATAAAAAAATTTACACGTGCAGGAAGCCAACAATAATAATTTCTCGGTTGGATTTTTAGGTGTTAAAATATATCAAATAGCAAAATTTTTTTTAAATTGAGGGGGAAAATTATGCTAAAAACAAAACCGCAAGCAAAAGAGGTGCCTTTTTAATGACAAATGAATTGCTTCCTGTGGTGTTTGTGGTTCCAGTTTTCCCTCCTGCTTCTTGGTTTGCTTTTTCTGCTGCTTGTTTGCCTGCCTCACTCAATGTGCACTTTTTTTTTGCCTCTCCACCCTCCTTATAAACACATCCTTTCTCCTTTAAGTTTTTACAGGCTTCTTGGTCGTCTCCTGCTGCATTGCAAACTTTTTCGGCTGCATCTCTCTTTTCTTTGACTTGTTCTTGTGGTGCTATTGTCGGCGTTTTATCGTTGCTAGTCGGGGTGTTGATCTCTGTGTCGTAGATTAGCGCAGCGATAGTAATGTTTAAGGTTTCCAGCTGGTGGTTAATTGTCTGCACTGTGCTTTCTGCGCCTGCCATGGAGTATGCTGCGTCAGCAGCCGCTTTAAGCGCCGTGTACCAAGGTATCTTAATTTCGTCGTTGTTGAAAAGCGTTGCTTTGTAGATTACGCATCTGCCCGCTTGGCCGACGGTGTTGCCTGCGCAACCGCCGCTGAGTCCGCCCGCTGCGCTGCCCAGGACGTGCTTTTGCGTCCCGCTCGCCGCTTTGCTGTTTGTGTCTAGCATTTTGAGCAGCTCCGTCATCCTTGCATGGAGTGCATGGCCCGAGATTGCTTCGCCTGTGTCTGTGGTTTGGCACGCATCTTTTGCAGCTTGCCACGTTTTTCTGCCTTGTGCGCTGGAAGCCCAGTCGCTTTCGGACGCTTGTGTAGTGTCTAGTAGTGGTGCACACACCTTGTGTGCATCGCCACCACCGGCCGAATGGGCGCAGAGGCAGAGTACATCAAGCATTAGGTAGCCACCGGCCTTGTTTTGCGTTTCCGTCCCCCCGTCGCCGCAAGTTTGTGCCCTGGTGTTGCTGCCGTGATTTGCCGGCTCAGTTGCCGTTTCCGAGCCATATTGCGCTGTGTTTAAATTTTCTTGTATTTTTGAGCTTTTGAGCTGGGATTTTGCTAAATTGCCTTGTTGTTAAAGGCGCACTGCCAGGTCTGCGGTGTGTCGTATCTGTTGTATTGCAGAGGGTCGTAGCCTAGTAGATTTCCATTTGCGGTATTCGGCAGCGTGTTGGCCATCTTCAAGTTCTCTCTTAGCCGCCGCCCACGTTTCGTAGTTTTTTTGCCATTTGACGAACTCGACTCCTTCCTTGGGTGCTCCCGTAATTGTATTG
>NW_027123374.1:26821-27177 GCF_001457755.1 Trypanosoma equiperdum | reverse complement strand
AAAAAAAAAAGAAAAATGGCGCCGATGGTACCGTCATCTTTTTTCGGTTTTTTTTCTTTTTCTTTTTTTTTTCTTTTTGTTATTGTTTACACTTCCATCGGTATCATTACTATTTTTGTGCCATCGCCTGAAAGAGAACCCATAAAAAGGAACAAATTAAAAAAAGAAAAAGAGATAGAGATAGAGAGAAAGAGAAAAAAAGGGGAAGGGAAATGAAATGTTATCGGAGTAATGATACACAAGTGACGAAAAGAAGAGAGTTACAAAAAAAAAAAAGTAAAATAAAATGAGTGAAATGAAGTAATGAAGCAAATATGAGATATTTATTTATACGGGTAGGGAGAAAGTTGGAAGGA
>NW_027123374.1:26164-26804 GCF_001457755.1 Trypanosoma equiperdum | reverse complement strand
TTTTTTTTTTTTTGCCACTCCCCTCAAATTCTCCATCATTTTTATTTTTAAAAAATATTTTCCTTTTTTTTGTGACCTTTTACGTGTTCAGACGTAATCACTTCATATCCACTTCACTTCATTACTCTGAAACCCGTTTTTTTACCTCTTTGCTTCTTTTCTTTCACACTTCTCTTTCTCTCTTTTTTGTTTTGTTTTTTTTTACTTTTTTTACTTTTTATTTTTCATTTTTGTGTGATACCTCTTCATTCCGAAATCTCCTGAAATTCAACCCAATTATGGAGAAGTTACTTTTTCATGTGTTCTTTTTTTTTTTTTATGCGCACCACTGAAGAGAGAAAAAATAATATTAAATTAAATTTAAAAAGAACGAAAATGTGGGAAGAGAGGACTCTTTATTATTATTACTATTACTATTATTATTTTATATTTAACTCTTCTTCTTTTTTTAAAAAAAAAAAGAAAAAAAAGAAAAAAGGATTTGTGGGTTTCGAGAAATGATTAGAAGGCAACAAAAATTTTGGGCACTGGATATGAAACAAAAGGATCAAAACGAAAAAAAAAAACAAAATGAAATGAAATGAAATGATGCTTCAAAAGGGAAGGAAAAAATAATGATAAATAATAATAATAATAAGTA
>NW_027123374.1:25580-26140 GCF_001457755.1 Trypanosoma equiperdum | reverse complement strand
GTATTTATGTATGCGTGTGTTTGTTTGTGTGTGTTTGACCAATTTTGTTTAATTTTCTTTTCATCAATCTTCTTTTCTCTATTTCTTTTTTTTTTCAAATTTCCGTTTTGTTTGTGTGTTTTTAATGTTGTGCCGATTTTTTTTTAATTTTTATCTTTTCCTTTTTTTTTTGGTGTTTTTTTTTTCATTTGATTTTTCCTATTTTCAGATTTTTTTTGTTTTCGTTTCATCCCACGTATCTTCCCCTTTCTTTTTCTTTCTTCTTCACTTTTTTTTTGTGTTACTGAAGTCTATTTTTATATTATGTTCACTATTCCCTCTCGTCAAAAGACACATCATCGAAGAAAAAAAAAACAAACTAAAAAAAAATGAGTAATGTTTTTTTTTAATTTTTTTTCACTTGCCTCACTGCTTAATGCTGCACCCAAATCTTTCTCTTTGGCGTCTGTTTATATTTTGCCACTATCCTGAAGAATAATACTTCATTTATATATCTATATATATAAATATATACTCGTCTGTATACATTTCTTTTTTCCCCCCACTCCCTCACTTTAAAT
>NW_027123374.1:22560-25549 GCF_001457755.1 Trypanosoma equiperdum | reverse complement strand
CATATAGTTATATATATATATATATATATATATACATTTTTTAAATTTTTTCTTAGAAGCATATATTTCATATGTTTTGAACACATACATGTGTGCATTTCTGTATGTTGTGGCGTTATGCGATGTGGCGATTAATTAAAATCTGTGAATTGTAGAGATTTATTAAGTAATTGTATTTGAAATTGAAAACAACTTAATATTTTAATATTATTTATTTTATTTTATATCATATTTTGTTATATATATATATTTCCCCCATAAAAACATGCATTCATTTATTTCTACATTTATATATGTGAATTTCACCTATTGTGCAATCAATACATATTTTTATTTTATTCCATTCTCTTCTCTTCCTTTCTGCTTGTACTTAACTTCATTAATTTAAATGTCTTTGTTATTTATTTATTTATTTGTACTCTCCTTCAAAACAAAACTAAAAAATAAAAAAAATAAAAACATATCGAAAAAGACAGCTTTGACCAGATTGAAGGGAGAAGGCTTGTAAAAGGGAGACGAAGCAAAAAAAAAAATTAGGGGGAAGGGGGAAAAAAAAATAAGATCAATCATATATAAATATATATTTGTTTTTTTGTTTTTTAAAAAAAAAGAAAAAAGGATTAAAGAAGGAAAAACGGGCAAATCACAGTTTTTTCCCGTCTTGTATAAGGGAAGGAAGACAAAAAAAAAAGGAGATTATTGGAGCCAATAAAGGAAAGAGGAAAAAGGAAAAAAAAGCGTAGGCAACCCAAAAGGAATAAATAAATAAGCAAAGGCAAATTTTTTAAATTAATTTTTTTTTTTTAGGTGAATCACGTGGTGGTGGGATCGTCATTGAGCGCCAACAGGACCTGTTGAGATACTCCGCACAACCTACCAAACGAAAATCACAATTTTATTGCCTTTAGGTTGGAAACCAGAAAAAAAGAAGGGGAAAGTAAAATCATAATAATAATAATAGAAAACTCTTCACAAGTTTAAAAGCAAAAAGAACAAAAGTAACAAAAAAAATAAAGAGGAATAAAGGAAGAAGAAGAAGGGAAAAAAAGAAAAATAAGAGGTTAGACGGTTCGTGTCGTTTCTGCATCGATCAATCACTTTCTTGATTGATAGAAACGGGACCCAACACATCCCTTTCCTCAAGAAAAAAAAAAAGAACAACTAACAGAGATACGCAAACAAGAAAGAGACGAAGGAAGGAAAAAGAAAAGGAGCAATAGCAAAGACAATTTATACACCTCTAAATATTTAAATACATAAATATTTAAATATATACGGAATAAAAACAACGAAAAGCAAAAAGGGGGGAGAAGCAATCAAAAGCGGTAAAAAACGGGGTGCCCAGTTGTTGTTGTTGTTTTTTTTTTTTTGAAAAGGGACGAATAAAATAATAGATCCACCCCATTCGCGCAAGGGGAGAAGGGGTTGGTATAAAGATTAGAAGAAGAAAGCAATTGAAAAAAAAAAGACGTTTACGTGAAAAAGGAAAAAAAATAATAATATTAAACAAATCGGAAAAGGGTAAGAGTTAAAGGAAAAAAGAAAACATAAGGAAGGACAGACATCGTTATCCCATCAAGAACAAGCACAAGCACAAGCAGGAAACACAAAACATAAAAAAAAACTCCACTTCAACAACAACACTTTAGCACCAGAAGCGTTAATGTGGTACAGTAATTTGTTCGTAGCAAAGTTACCACGTCACCTTTGTGACGGTGACTTGCTTCAAATTTTTAGTAATTTCAACCCACTTGGTGCTAAGATAATGTTAGACCCCTCCACTGGCAACAGCAAAGGATTTGGTTTTGTACTTTTTGATAAGGAGGAGGAAGGGAGGACGGCTTATGAACGTCTCAACCGCAAACTCGTGCGTGTCTGCAATAGCAGCTTCAACCTCCTCATTTATCCTTCACAACACAACGGCAAAGCAGTCACGTTACCATCACGGGCAGTTTATATCCGAAATATCCCCACCACCATGGGGGAACGGGAGGTGCAAAATTTCCTTTCAAACCTCGCCCCTCTTGAGTATTGCGCAATGCGTGGAGATCATCACGGCAATCCCGTTTGGGTTGTTTACGCTGAGTTTGACACCCCTCAGAACGCCCAACGGGTGCTGGATAAATTACACGGCAACTCCAACCACTTCGGAGGCCCTCCCATCATGGTTAAATATGCCGATACCGACGAGGCGAAACGTGAGCGACGACGGCGGCGTGAAGAGGGACGACTGGCACCCGGACCTGCGCTGAAGGGCGCTTGCCTGTTCCCGCCTCCACGGCCCGGTGTTGTGAGTTTAAATCAAACTCAGGTGTCGCAATCCGCTACGGAAACTTCACCATCATGTTCCCCCGCTGCACATCATGTGACGAAAACGAAAATGGTGGCACCGATGGTGGAGGTAGAACCTCGGGCGCAACCGTTATATTTTTCAACCTCACCAGTGACAGCAATGCCGCCACTGTTGCCAGTTGATATGAGTTATGACGGGGCTGCTGCAACTGTGCCGTTACAAACTGCAGATTGTCCAGCTGCCAATGGTGTACTTGTGCTGGGCAATGGACAACAGGTTTTTCTCACTCCCAATGCTGTTAACTTGCACCCGACTAAATTCAATGCGCCACCTACTGCTCTTTTAGTGCCTGCGGTGGATACAACACTCGTGCCACTTCCCCCACAGCGAACACTTGTATATGGACCCTGGTAATGGTAACATTAATAATAGTATTAATACAAATAGTATTAATAACAACAATAACAGCAGCAGTTGTGTGATAATGGTCATTTCCACCAGAGGCTATTGAAACGAAGGGGAAGGCGGTGGCGGCGGCGGCGTATGGTTGCGGTGTTGTGGTGTGCGTGTGTTAAAAAGAGAATAGAAGGAGAAGAGGAAGAGGGGGGAAAAGAAAAGAAAAAAAAAACAGTCAATAATAAGAATTGTGGGGCGTGGCTAAGTTATGTGATTATTTATAGTTTTATATGTGTCAAT
>NW_027123374.1:22037-22544 GCF_001457755.1 Trypanosoma equiperdum | reverse complement strand
ATATATATATATATATGTGTGTATGTGTGTGTGTGAGGGGGGTGGGGTGAGGGTTTCAGCCTCCCTGTTGTTGACTCTTTTTTCCTCCTCTCATGTGATATCTTCTTTATTATTGTTATTATTAATGCTAGTTTTGTATTTACTTATTTTTTAAAAAAATTTTCCCTTTAATTTTTATCCCTCCCGGTACTTGGTGATGTGTGTGAAAATTATGAGGGAAATCAACCTAAGAGGATATATTTAAATAATAATTTAAACAGAAGAAACAACTGAACAAAGTAACGAAATGAGTAAAATCCCACGGAAAGTAAACAAAAACTTGAGCATATAAATTTACGAATATATGTGTAAATGTTTGTGTTGAGGGATAAAATTTTTTTTTTTTGCAAAGCAGCTTTAAAATATTTTGTTCCACATGCTGCGGTGTTTACGCATGTGTGTTTTAAAAGGGGAAATGTGGAAATGTGTCTTTTCCTATTTTATTTCCGTTTTTTACCAAGGAGTATT
>NW_027123374.1:20092-22020 GCF_001457755.1 Trypanosoma equiperdum | reverse complement strand
AAAAAAAACAAAAAATAGTAACAAATCTAAAAGAAAAGAAGAGGAAATAATTACGGTAACTTTTTTCTCTTTTTTCTTTTCTTCCCGCGGGTTTGCATTGCACCATTTCGAGCGGTGAAGTTAAGCGAAGTGAAGTAAAGAAAACGCACAAGGAACAAATCGATTTTTTTTTTATTTTAATGTGAATAAATAAATAAATCAGTCAATCAAATGTGAGAATTAATTAATTAATGAGCAAATGGAAGGGGGAAAAAAAAATAAAAGTCGAGAACAAAAGTTAGTAAGGAAACAACGCACCCAATTCATTTTTAAAAAAGAGGAATTAAAAGGGGAGTGGGGGAAATTAGAAGAAATAGAGGTGAAATGCATTGAAATTAAAAAACAATAAGTTTTTTTTTAAAAAAATAAAGCACTGCTCAAAATGAATGCAATTATTATTGTTTTTACTATTATTAGTCTTACTGTTGCTGTTATTTCTGTTATTGTAGCAATTATGATACCTTTGTGGTGAGGGAAAGGCAATGAAAAAGAGTTTAACCAAAAAGAAAGTGACGAAATAAATAATCTTTTTTGAAAATGAAATACAGGAAACAACGACAAACTGGGTGTCTTCGTTTCAAATACTCTGTTTTTTTTTGTCAATACATCCTTGTTTGCTGTTTCAATTTCATTTTATTCTGTTGTAGAGTCAAATAAAAAAAAAAGAAGGATTATTTAAAAAGATAATAAATAAATCTTTTTCTTGTGTATTTGTATTATAATTTACCTCGTTTTTGCGCAGGTTTTATGTATTTCCGTCATGTGTTATGAGGAGGGGGAGAAAAGGTAGGGGTTATTCAAATGGAAACAAAGAGGTAAAAGGGAGTAAAAGCAAAGGTGTAATAATAATAATAATAATACACAAAGGTGACTTATATGTTATACAAAAAACAAAAATGATAAATATTACAACAATATTACACTCGAAAGACCGAGAAAGCAATTAAAATATGGTTAAAACGATATGAGGTTGTACAGAAACCCCCATCAAATCGTTTTTCTCCTATTATTTACCTTCAGAGTCTTTTTTCCTTTTTTTTCTTAAAATGTATTATTCATTCTTTTTTTTTTTTTGCTTCTCCATTTATTGCTTAAATGGCAATGAAGAAATGCTTCCAATTTTTAAAAATTCTTCTGTTAGTGAATTTCATTTCGCTCAAACTGGGAAATTAATTCACCGATAACTCCTGAAAGTCTCGTGTTATTGTAAAGAAAAGGAAAGAAAAAGACGTATCAAGTAAATGCTTAAATGTTTAAACAGGTGAATGAATGAATGAATGGATGAACGGATTTAAAAGGAGATGATAAGGGAATAGAACAGAGAGGAAAAGGGGGCTACAACGTCTTCATGCAAGCGTGTGTTTGCATTTATTAATATGGTCACTGCAATATTATTCTGAAACAACTTCTTGGTGTTGTAAAAGTCGTTATTTTACATTTTTTTCATTGTCTTTTGTACCTAAATTTTTTTTCTTTTCCTTATCGTTTTTAATTTTTTTTTTCGAAATTATCTGTTTCATTATTATTATTGTTGTTGTTTTTGTTGCATGACTTCTCCTCCCTCTTTTTCTCCTTTCTTTCCCTTTTTTTTTTTTGAGAGCATCCTCACTGTCTTTTGTTGGGGGGGGGGGAAGCTTTTTTCTACTTTTCCGTTTGCTTTGTTTTATGTCTTTTTTTTATTAAATTTTTTTTTCACCTTTGAGATATTTTTGCAGTTACGGTGTCGTGCTGCTTCCTTTCCTCTCATCATCATCATAAACTCCTTCCCTTCCTTCCCTCCCTCCCGCCTCGCCTCATTACACTTCCCTTTGCAAATGTCTGTTGAAATCGAGAAAAGATATATATATTTATATATTTTTTAAAAATACAAAAGAAGTACATACAGAAAT
>NW_027123374.1:17570-20063 GCF_001457755.1 Trypanosoma equiperdum | reverse complement strand
AAAAAAAAAGAAAGCGATTTATCTGCAATTTTGTACTCAAACAAAACGGAAACACCTTCAAGAGCGAAGGTCAACACATTTCTTGAAAATGAGTAGTTAATGACGGCAATTCAAATAAAAATAATAAAAATAATAATTGAAAAACGATGAACGGAGGATATAAATATATTTATATATTAATTGTTCAAAAGAAATTACTTTTTATTTCATTTATTACTATTATTTTTATGAATGCTAGGGGAGGAATTCACATCCTCTTCAGCCATTGTTTTCCCCCAGCAGTTAAGCAGCACATGACCTTTTTTTTTTTTTGAAAAAGGTGTGAAAACGATGGGAAAAAGGGGGAACAATGACTATAACAGCAGCATTGTATCAAAGAAAAATATAAAAAAAATAAGTGTGTGAAGTTAGTGAAAAGGAGAAATAAAATAAAATAAAATACAAGCAGTTACGAAATCAGAAAGACGGGGTAAATGGAAGGAATCTGTGAAGATGGAAGGAAAGCCGTACAGATGTCACTGAGTGTTAAATGAAGAAAGAAAAAGAAAAAATCATTATCAAATGCATGAGAGTATGTTAGCACGTGTTGCGGAATTCATGGAGTGAAAACTCAAAGGCAAAAGCACGAATAGAAATAACATAACAAAAAAAAGGAGGAAATGGTAGTTAGCACTAATAATACCTAAATTTCAGTGAAAAGAGAGAATTCACTTAAATAAAAAGGGAAATTTTATGTAATGTTAAATTCTTTGGGAAACAGTCCACATCACCTTCGAGAGCTTCCGTTAATATCGTTTTCTCCGGTTTCTGGATTTACCTTCGTTTTTATTATTATCATTATTATCTTTTTCTTTGCAATGATTCTTTTATGTTTGATTGTTGTTAGATCATGCGCGAGTGCAATCCGAGAACCGACGGCGAAATTATTTCAATTTCATAATTTTGATTCCTGTGGTGGAACACGATGTTGGTGGGGACATCCTATTTAACGCCTTTTTGTAAGCTTCGTATAATTTTTTTTTCAATTTTTTTTTGTCAGCGTCAACACTACAAATTTATTCCCTCTTTTTTTTTTCATATATAAATTTATATATATCCTACACATATTTATTTTATTGCGCTCGCGTATTTTAATGTGTGCGTGGACACGTACCCCTCGTGCACCTTTGTCAAGAAAATTATTTCCTTTCCTCCACCCCATCCTCACCTCTTCCAACATCTCTTTACAAAGCTCCTCAAATTTATTCTCATTTCATTTCAATCTATTTTGCTTTTATTTATGAAAATGTGTATCCAACTTTCCTCTTCACCTCTAAAATATATATTTATATATTTATGTGTGTTTGTGTGAGTATATATATATATATATATGCCTTTTGTTTTGTATTTATTTATATTTATGCCGTTTTTTTTTTAAATAAAATTATTATTTTATATTATTTTGACTGGCTGTTAAGCTCACTCACCAATTTCTTTTTTTGTTTTTTGTCGTTCCCTTTTTTTTTTCTTCTTTATGTTTTTTGTGTTTTTGTGTGTATGTTTGCATATGTCAAGAAAAACCTCATGAGGAAGAAATATAAATGAAAGTGAAAATTAGTAAAAAAATAAAAAAGAAGAAGGGGGAAAAAAAAAGAGGAACATCAACATATGATGAGAGTAGGAGTAAAATCTGTGCGTGACGGGCAAACTCCGCAACATTTTTTACCACTTTGCTTCCCATTACATTTTCATGCAAAGAAATATTTATTTTCATCCATTAAATTTTTTCTTCCCTTACTAGAAAGTTGTTCAAATATACGTATATACAATACATATATATTTATCTATTTGCATTATTTTAAAAGTATTTGTTGAGTGGGGGAAGGGAACAAAAGAAAAGGGCAGTAGAAATGAAATCAACAACAGAGAGGTAAATAAATAAATATATATATTGAAGGAAACAAAGAAGGTTTTTTTTTCTTTTCCATCTTTCCTTTCCTTTTTTTTTCTTGTTTTCACACCATTCAAAGGGGAAAAAGAAGGGGACATTTAAAAAAAAAAAGATGAAGGAAAATAAAAAAAAAGTGGGTGGGGGTTGGAGGAAAGCGAAAGCGAAGAAAAATAAATTAAATAATTTGAAGAAGGAAAGGAGTTGAAGGAAAACACGGAAGACACAAAAATAAAATTCGTCACATATAGTGTTAGTGAGGTAGAGAATTTGTTTTGTAAAAATAAAAAAAACTAAGACTCGCACACGTGGTGAGATATAATCTTCACGATTTTTTTTTTGCATATTTGTTGTCGGTTTTTTTTAACCCTCGTCAGACATATATGTATAAATATATATATATGTATATATATATTTGTGTATATAACCACAGCGAAGGGGGGAATATTTGCTTTTTTTTGTTGTTACTAAAGATGTTTTTCTTTATTTACTTTTTTTCCTTTTTTCAAGGAAATATGAAAATGTGAGGAGGGAAAACAGAACCAGCAGACAAACAAGCGAAACAA
>NW_027123374.1:17239-17541 GCF_001457755.1 Trypanosoma equiperdum | reverse complement strand
AAAAAAAAAAAAAAGACAAACGTACTAGATGGTAAGGGAAAAGTAAATAACGCGGCATGGACGATAAATTAATTATTTTTTTCTTCAAAAATAAAATTATCGTACTGCCTTTATTGTTGTTGTCGTCACACCACAGTACTTTTGTTTGTTTTTTTTTCCTTTCTATTTCTGTCGTGCGCTTGTGCTTGTTTACTTGTTTATGCAGTGCATTCCGTTTGATCAACATTGATCACTGTGATCCGCTCCAGTGTTCGTGATATCATGAAAATTATAAAGTTTGATGCTACAAATTGAGTTTTTTG
>NW_027123374.1:15086-17229 GCF_001457755.1 Trypanosoma equiperdum | reverse complement strand
ACATTGATCACTGTGATCCGCTCCAGTGTTCGGGATATCATGAAAATTATAATGTTTGGTGCTACAAATTGAGTTTTTTTAAAGTTGTAGAAGTAAATGAACAATATTTTCACTTTTTATTATCACTCTCTTTTATCTTCTCACCACGTCACATATAGGAAAGTAAAAATAACGTTATAGACAAATACATGGCACATTAATTAATTAGCTTTTACTGCGGCGTAGCACTGCATCTGCTCATTTGAACTGCTGGGCGAACTGGCGGAGAGGCAAAACGAAGTGGTGGATAAACCATAAAAGGAATAAGTGAAACAGCCTGTTAATGTACAAATATCAATATGAAATTCGTGTCGTACTTTCGTTAGAATTATGGTTGTCTCCCCTCCCCTCGACACACACACACACACACACACACACATCAATACTCGTAAATTCATTCCTCTTGTGTTTTCCTTCCATTTCCATTCACTATGTCCCGTCGACGATGTTCTTATTACTATTATTACTGTTGATATTGATGTCGCTTTGTGGGTTGTAGGAAAGAACCGTCAAAGAAGTTAGGAGAAAAAAGTAACCTGAACCGTGTTGTTTCTGCAAAAGCGTTCACAACACACAAGGAGACCTATGTTTCTCAACAATAACATGGTTGACGATGCGCGAACTGTGCAACTGTTGGAAGAAATTGATGTGCAACTGGAGCGATGGGGGAAAAAGTATGGTCTGGATCCCAGTAATGAGAAACAGAAAAGGACACCAACCGCAGGCGGAGGAGATATCAAACCGTCCGCTTCTTCCCAACGCAGTCATGACGTCCCTAACGTGAAGTTTGTGAATGACAGAACGAACTCAAAAGTAGGAATCGTTGAAACTGCGGCTGTTGCAACACCTCAGGGGTTTGATCCCTCTGCTTTGTTCGACCGCATTGACATGCTGGAAAAGAAGTTGAAGGTGGCGGAAGAGGAACGTATGATTCTCTCAGAGCGACTGTTTGCTGCAGAGCGTATTGTGGTGGAAGTTGTTAATGCGCAAAAGGGTCTGCAAGATGAATGGGCTGCGCTTAGCACACAAAGTTTTTCCATATCGCATCTGGATGACGACCGGAGGACAATTGTAGACTCCGGCAAAACGAGTAAAAGGGATTGTGCTTTCACTTCATACACCACACAGAGCCGACAAAGCACACAAAGTGGTAACAGCAGTGTTGCCGGTCTGTCCGCCTTTGTATCGCCTGCAAAGGAGGATACGTCACGTTCATGTTTGCAGTCACCTGTAAGGAACGCGGGGTCAAGTGGCTCTGTTTTGGGAGGGGAAGAGGAAGAAGATGTGGTTGGCGCAACGGAGCGACGCCTTTTTGCACTGGATGACTTGGCGCAGAGGCTCGCTGTTTAGCTTTTTTAATTTTTTAATTTTTTAATTTTTTTCAGTTTTGAACTCCTGAGTAATGTGTTAGTTTGTGTTTTGATGTGTATTCAATCTTGAACGAGTATCAGCACCACTTACAATTTTTATGGTGGTACTCTCAAAAACGTTTCAAGGTATCATAGATGTCGGAGGTTTAGAAACGTGGTAAGAAGGAAGTAGGATGATATTGACATTATAGAAACAATTAGATAACGTCATATACATATATATATATATATATATATATATATATTAATTTATATACGTGTATCCATACATTCGTGTTTATATATACGTATGCATGCATATATATTTATACATTTATTTTTCTATTCCATGAAACAAGGACAAAAAGCGAGGGACTACTTACGAAATAGAGTGTAATTTGTTTCCTTTTTATTATTGATTGTGTTGTAGCAGTGTACTTGTACGCTCCTTTTTTTACTTTTTTTTGTTGTTGCCCCTCCTCTTAAATGGTTGTAGAAACTGAATCAGCATAACATGGGGAGTCAGTGGATAGATACCAGGGCAGATAACTTCTATGGGTCATGCTGCTTCCAAAGTTTGCTTTGCTGCTGTTTTATTTTTCACTCCATTTTTTTACCCTGTTGGTTTTCCTTAATATTTAAAAGGAAAAGAAAATAAAAAGGAGAAGGAGGTGGTGGAAGAGGGTTTCAGTTAGTTGATGGTACTAAATGTGATTCTTCTTGGTACGTACTCACATTCCCCGCCCACACGTACG
>NW_027123374.1:2064-15076 GCF_001457755.1 Trypanosoma equiperdum | reverse complement strand
ATATTTAAAAGGAAAAGAAAATAAAAAGGAGAGGGGGGTGGTGTAAGAGGGGTTCAGTTAGTTGATGGTACTACATGTGATTCTTCTTGGTACATACTCACATTCCCCGCCCACACGTAATGATTTGCTTTATTCACTGCGTAAGCACTCGCAGCGCAGTTATCATGCCACCAGTTCCTATTTGTGGACGGAGGACAATCTCTTTAGCAATCTTACACCTCTTTCTCTTCCGGAAACTTTGTTCTCTTCCGGTACTCACAGGTGTGGTTATTACGCATTCGAGGCTTATTTATCTTTAGGGGGGAACGATGAAGATACGCGAGTGACCGCCATGATGCTTTTGGACCTGACCGAAGCCATTCAGGGATTAACTGCAGCAGTAACGGAAAGTGAAGGCACGGTAAAGGGGGAGGAGGAGGAGGAGGAAGAAACGGATGTGTTGCTGCTCGAACTTGCAGATATCATCGAAAACTCTGAAGGAACACGTGGTGAATACCTCAGTCGCTGGGGTGCAGAGGAATATGATTATCATCAGAGAATGGTTGGTCGTGTTATTATGATGGGTGGTTCCGTTTTTGTTGTCCCCCTGCGACCTAATGGTCAGTTGAGACCCCGTCAGAAGTCCCTAAAGCAGCAGTCCCTCCGTGATAAATGCTATGAAAGGTTGGAACCTCTTCTTACATTACTTGAAGTAGACGATTCAGTACGGAAGCGTTTCCTTGAGGAGGAAATGACGGAAGCGTTGCAAGTGTGGGCGCACCGAGTGGCCTCCACTATGCGTGAAGGGTCGTGGCACCTTGCTGTGGTTGCGGTTCCAGCACCCGTTGCCGAATTGGTGGATAAAAACCCAACACTTGCACGTGCTGCGCTGCTTCATCATACCGCTCGTCAGCCACTACATTGGTTGCGGAATGGTGCACTTGCCCCAACACAGTACTCCGGTGCAGAGAGTATGGTGCGCGGTGTAGTTGAAGAATACCGCATGCTGACACAAAGTGGTTGCTATGTGCGTGTTCCTCTGCGCATTCCCCGTTACATTTTCGCCCACCTACACTGTTCAGCAGCTCCACCATCGCTCATTTCGACGCCGCTTTGCGCTACGACATATTTTCCTCAGCAGCGTTCCGCAAGTGGTGGAGACGAAAGTTGCGTCGCAGTTGAAGCAACAGAAGAGGAACTTCTTCATGGACTCCAGCTCACAATTGCACTACAGCGCTTGCGGAGGGAGGTAGCGGGGCCACATGCAGCTGTGATTGAAAGTTTTCTCAAAGATGTGAAGAAAGGAGGTGGAGGAAACCTTCAAGAAAGCAATGAGAGTGGTGAAGATATTTTCTCTCAGCGCTATCTCTGCAACTTACGACGTAAAGTAATGAATGTACCGACACTTCGCAGTCACAGTACCAGTTGGCTCTACGCTTATGCTCAGGAGGCAGAACGTCTGCAGACTCTTACAGGGGACGATGTGAACCGATTAGATGATTACTTATTCAACGATGGTGCAAGCGTTTGCAGCGGCAGTGACAATACCACTGAGTCTAACGAAGAGGAGACGGGCCGCAGCCACGCGGTGTACCCCTCTGAGAGGGATGAAACTGATGTACTGCTGCAATTGAAGGAAATGGAACACATCATGGAGTTGAGTACTCGCGAAGCCGTGCTTGGTGGTTCTGGAGGTGAAAGGTCTGAGTTGAAGAAAGTTGCGAGCAATGCACTTTTCCTTAACACAGTACACATGCTTTCTCAGGATTCGTCATTGTGACGCTGAAGGAGGGGGGTGGGAAGGCATTGCGAGATGGTTGACGGGTTTGGTGTTAATATTATAAGGAGTAAAGTGTTGTGGATGTCACCCACTCAAAGTTACTCCACTGTGCCCTCTGCTTACGCTTGTAGGAGTATTTATAGAGTCTTGTATTGACACAAGAGTAAAAGAAAGGAAATGGGAATCAACATGTGTTCACATTTTTAAAAATTTTTCACCTTTTTTTTCTTGTTCAACCTTTACTTCGTGGAGACTATCGCGGTATCATATTACCAAGAGTAAAAGATCTGGGGAGATAAAGATTTCCCATCCATGTATAAGGAAACGGGAGCTACGCCTCGCGCTATCCAGATAAATGGGGGAATTGTGAACTGCATGGCTCTATCGTCACAACGATTACTGTGGTGTAGTCAAAGCAACGGCAGTGGGCCGGCAGTCATGTACGCATGGGAATGTGGAGAAGAGGAGCCCAACATGCATCCGCTAGTGGAAATGGGATTTGTGCCCATCCTTCTTTCCGTATTCCAAGAGAAAGTTGCGGTTATTGGAGAATCGTCAGCGGCTCTCTTCACGTGGAGCTCTGCGTTGTCTTTCGGACACGGAAACGATGATTACGGAGATGATGATGACGATGACGCGGATGAAGTGCTTCTCTTAAATGAAGAGTTCCTTTGTAATGGTGTTCCACCTGGTGCCACCCATGTTGTGTGGTCTACCGACGGCACTACCATAGCTGTGTGTTCTCCTTGTGGAATTACTTTGGTAGATTGCCGATTACGGTACAATCTTGCGGATGGTGTGGCACCTACCCTGTTGCTTCTGGACTGCAGTTGTTGGTACGGTGAAGCCGGTGCAGCATTCGCTGCCTTTGGCGGCAGCAGTTTGTTTGCCATTTCAAGGGGAAATCATCTAGTAAGTCTCCACTGTAATGAAGAGTGGTGGAGTGTGGAACCTTATCTCCAAAGGGATGGTCATATTATAACTCGAGCTCAACAGGTAACATGTTTTGCGGTTGGAGGTAGTGAGGAAGGACATCTTGTTGTTGGTTTATCAGACGGCACAATAAAGTTGGTTCAGCAGGACAATTTGCAGGTTTTTTTCGTCCTTGATGTGACGAAGCAGATATATCGGGATGTCGATATACCAGAGCATGTATCCCTTTATGGAGGGGTCCGTGTGATGGAAGTGGTCGTTGGTCGGTCGATAATGGTAGTAATGCGCACAGATGCGGTTGTTTACTACAACAAAAATTCGATGGAATTATTAGACAGTAATACGTTATTTTTCGGTGAGAAAACTCCACAGATTTCTGCGGCGTCAAGAGATGGCTCATGGTGTGCCTTAGTATCGGGCACGCAAGAGTTGTTGTACTTCTCTGCCGTGGATGGTATTTTGGGAGATGGATGTGATGATTCTTTTGATCCTTCCAGCGACATCATGCACGCACGATTTCCATTGCCCCCGCATCTACTGGAACCCCTGCAATTACCTCCCCAACATAATCAGCAGAAGGTCCCTTCCACCCGGAACACCGGAAAATTGAGCGTTGCAAGAGATAAAAAGATGCCTACGGATAAACCGGTGACGTTTGGACGCCCTATCAAAAGTAGCGGTTACACCGCCAGTGTCCCGTGGAGTGTGCAACAGCGGCAGAAGAAGTTGCGTGAAAGGGCTACAAGGGCACCCAAGCATCCGTCCACAGCCGTTGCCGTTCCACGATACAAATTTTTGCCACTGTCCAACCGACCTCTTCAGCCGATGACAGCCGCTAATAGATTTCTTCTTTCTTCTCCCATTCACCGTGCTGTCATAACATCGGCTAAATTTACCGCCAGTGGCTCTGCACTGGTAACTGCATCTGGTGACGCATCGGCTTTTATGCTGAAGATGCCGGTGGCAAAGAATGAGGGCGACGGAACGGCATTACGGGTACATACTGCACCCCTGAGCTCTATAGATGCTAATATGTCTCTTAACGCACCTGTTGTGGTCACAGGCTCATGCGATGGTGTAGTGGCCGTGTGGCGGCCTACAAAGCGCGCTTCGCCTTATATCGTACAGAAGGTGGGGAGGGACGTGCGAGCAGTTAAATTTGTTTACACGGACAAGTTTATATGCTATGCCACTGCAAACAGCGTAAATTTCTGTCGTTATTGTTTGGATGATGGTGGAGGGGATTTGGATAGGAAGCGGAATGAATCAAAGATGAAGCCCGCACTCGAGTTTACAGTACCCTCGGCGCAGCACGTGGTCGGGGTCGACGCTATCAATCACTTCGCCTCCAATGTTGTGGTGTGGGCAGCGTCAAACAAGTCATTCGGCGTGTATGACTTACATGTTGGGCAAAACATTAACGTGATAGAGGAAGCACACACGCGACCCATACACAGCGTGGCGTTGCTGACAGCTGGCCGTTACGCCTCTATCGGAAGCAATCACCTCCACATGTGTCTTACAGCGGGAATGGATAGTACAGTGCGTTTGTGGGATATTAGGCAAAAGCGCTCTGTTCGTCAGCTCGCTCAGCACCGCAGCAATGCGACAGCCGTCGGGGTTGCGTTTTCGCCAACCGGTGCCCTCGTAGCCGTTGGAAGCGAAACTCGTAATGTCTTTATTTATGATGTAGGTTCTGGTGCGGTTTTGGACAAACTGCCAGTCACCGATACGGCGACAGCCATCTGTTGGCACCCCATAGAAAATGTGCTCGCCATTGGAACATCAAATGGTGGAGTCCAGTTGATGGGGCAACGGTAAACTTATGTCTAAAAAAAAATGTACGGGTCATATTTCCAGTTTCTTATTTTTCCAATATATTTCTTTTAAATGTGTAACCTCTTCAGTGGGTTGATCGGTTCCTTTGTAGATGAAAACACTGTAATAACCATTGCTCCACTGAATGTTCGTTGTCATGAAACGCGGTCGTTTCTTTGTTATTTTGTTTCTGCTCGTGTGTTTTGAGAAAAGTTTAAATCTCTGTGGAGACGCACCCCATCGTTAATCAATCATTCTTTATGACGAGGGAACTTAGTTTAATCACCTCTGTAGTTGTGTGTATCTGCGGCACCTTTTTCTCTTTTTCCTCCCACGTATTTGTGTGCAGCATGGAAAGGGTTTTAATTGTTTTAGATATAAGGTTGTAAAGTGGCATATATGCGTGGAGTCAAAAAAAAAAGGAGAGGGGAAAGTTATGAGTAAGAGTGCAATTTACGGGTTTGAAACTATCTTCCTCGCTTTTAACGCATCGGCAGATTGTGCTGGAGACCCGTATCCTCCTTCCAGAGTGGAAGTTACGGTAGATGACTCATTTGGTCGGCTGGAAGGCCTCGCAGAGGAGCATAGCATCATTGAGGAGACGTGGAGGAAGTTGATGAAGGGGTTGGAAAGGAAAATACTGTACAACGGATTGAAATTCCGGCTTCATAACGTTGTCCAGTATGATAATGGTAAGTGCCATTTGCAACTTGGAATAACAGATTATAAATCCAGTATGGGAGTAGCTACGAATGTTGACTATTTTTTACGTTCTACCAGTGACGGCGGCACAGATAGGCGGAAGTACCTCGCTCGTGCACTCGGAATTGAGTGTTTTACAACGACCTCCGACGAAAAGGCTGTGATGTTTTGTCGCTCGTCGCTAGTGAGTGAATATCCCGGCTATTATTGCTTCCCTGGTGGCCACCCAGAGCCACAAGACATCCTTTGCCAACTACCGTTAAGTGGGCCTGCTACGGGGAACCATAATAATATTGACCATAATCACAATAGTGTGCAAAATAGTGATTTGTTAAATGATAGGCTTAGACGGGAGGAGGCGGTGTCGCAACTAAGTGGCGTGAACCGTGAAGTGATTGTTCAGCATTTATTTGACAGTGCGGTGATGGAGGTAGCTGATGAGCTTGGTGTTGAACGCACCGCATGCCGTAACAGAGGCCTACTCAGTATTGTGGAGAACATGAAGAATATGAAACCTGATGCTTGTTTTTGGGTGGAGGTGAACCAAACCGCTGCCGAAGTGCAGGCGCGCTTCGACAGTCGTGTTGGTTTTGATGCATTTGAGTCGGTTCCGCATTCTCTGGTAGTTGTGCACTTGGATGATATCGTTGATTGTGAGGGAGCTGAACTGTTCATCAAAGACTGTTTGGGCGGTAAAGTAACACCCCCATCCGTTGCATGTTGGTTGCACGGTATGGCGTGCTATCGATCATTACGTGGAACCCTGGGTAAAGCACAGACGCATAGCTTTGCGTAGCTTCTTCACTAAACACATTTTCTTGCTATCTAAGAAATCGTAGGGTATTTGTTTGCTTTCATGAGTTTGTTGTTGGAATGGTTGTCGACTGTGGGAGTTGCAAACATGTTATTCGCCCTTTTGCACCGGTCCAATCAAGCAAAAAATGGAGCGGAGGAAACATATACATATATAATTTATCGTTTCTCTCTCTCTCAACCAAATTATCGTCTACTTCCGCACTTTTTGACAACGAAACTCTGCGCTATTCCTCATCCTTACGATGTGTGCTGAACCTGTATTCATTATTGCCTGTGATATCTTGGGAGCCACGCAACGTTTTTTTCTTTTGTTTCCTAGCGTTGTACCTTGGAGGGGAATAATTACTGTTAGTGCCCTTTTAGCACACAAAGGCGTATAATCACCCGAGTATTCAATGGAGGATTACACTATTTACCGTCCAATTGGTAGTGGCGCACAGGGTTCTGTGCTTAGTGTTATTCACGTCCGAACTGGGCGGAAATTCGCTATGAAAGTAATTCGATGCCACGACATTTCGTCTGTTAACGCAGCGCTAAAGGAAATCAAGGTACTGCTACAACTACGCTACCCACACATCGTGTCGTACAAGGATTTTTTTCTTGTGTCTGACGCAAATGAAGTTCGCCGCTTGCTGTTCGAATTCCCTACCAAAAAGACGACTATTTCAACCGGCTCACAGGGATGTAGTGAGGACATGCCTGTCGATGCAGTTGGGGTAGTTACGAATAACAGCTGCGGAGACGGCAAGGATGCGGTGGAAATTGGTCCAAATGAGATATGCGTTTGTCTCGTTATGGAATTATGCACTTACGGGGATTTGGGAGTGGTTATAAGTAAATCGAAGAGAAGCTTTGTCGCAACTGGATTTCACCCCATTTCGGAAAGACGTGTGGTTTTGTGGATGAAGCAGTGTGTTCTGGCACTTAAATTCATTCACAGGAAAGGGTTTCTGCATAGAGATTTGAAACCCACAAATATTTTCCTAGACGAGGGTAGAAATGTGAAGATTGGTGACTTTGGCTTGGCCGTGGCGGTTGGGATGTCGCAAGAGAAAGTTGTAGGCACACCGCTCTACATCGCTCCGGAACATATGCTCCAGGAGGAGTACGATGGAAAGGTAGACGTTTGGGGATTAGGTGTGGTGATGTTAGAGCTTACCACCTTGCAGGAGCAGCCCATAAACAGTCGTGTGATTGAAAATCCTTCAATTGTGGAAAAGGTTGTGAAGCAAGTAACGGACATGGGTTTCTCCGGACATCTGGGAGAACTTCTGCGTGATATGTTATATCGATCGCCTGATGATCGGCCCTCTCTCGAAGACATTTCGTGTCGTTTGGACGCCATGTTAAGTGCGGTGGTGCAATCCAATGGTATCACGACACCGAGCGCCCCTAGATGTGCAACACCCTCGAGTCTCGCAGCGTTGTTGAGCAATGGATGTGACACAGAGCACATGGCAAGTCCCACAAACTTTAACGGCGTGCAGTCGTGCAAAAAAGATTCTGAAAAGGCAAGTCGAAGCCGGCGGAGCTGCAGCAGCCTCGAGCGTACACCTTACAGTGTCACGTGTAGCGGTCGAAGTACTCGTACTCACTGGCTCAGAGATGAGAGCGGCTCGGCGATGCGACTGGTGAAGTGGCGGGCATCGAGCGCAAGCAGCACTTCATCACGTTTTCTGACTCCGAGACGCATATCTTGTGGTGATAGGAGCGGTCTCAGCCCAAGTCCTCACATTGTAACACCTTTGTTTGACTTTTTCGCTCGCGGTGCGGGCCGGAACATAAAAGATACAACAATTCGTGTCCCCAGGGACTACCCAACGCTACAAACCGCGCTGCAGGCTGTTAAAGGACTATCTCATGTACGTAATATTGTGGTCAAAGAAGCAGCTGTGTTCACGGATCCACTTGTGTTGGGAGCTGATTTACCAGACAGCTTGAGCATTATCGGTGAAGATCCCCTACCCATTGTTGAAGTAAGTGATGGGCCCTTCGCTATACACTGCATAGCTGGTAGGGGCACTATAGAAAATTTCGTCATTCGTCACATCGCTCGACAGACAAAGAAGGAATACGCAGTGGAGCCTGCTGAGGCAAATGATAAAGCGGATTCCCATTTTGGAGCCATATCTCTCGTTGGGGGTGAGTGGAAAATATCCCGCTGCCGGATTTCAAGCTCAAATGGGAGTGGCATCACAGTAAACAGTGACGTAGATGCCATTGTTTCCCACTGCCATATATGTGATACCAAAACCGCAGGTGTTGTTGTTCTCGAAGGGGCCCATGGTCTCTTTGAAAAGAATACGGTGAAGAACTGCAAACTGGCCGGATTCTTGCTTAAAAAGGATAGCACTGCATGTGTCAAAAGAAACGATGTGGTGGATGGCGGAGTTACGGGAATTTTTTTACATAACGCACATGGTACGGTAGAAGAGAACCACATAGCAAACAATGGCAGTTTCGGTGTGGTGGCGAAGGGTCCCTGTGCAAATGCTGTCCTCAAACGGAATCACATCACAGCCAACCAAAAGGCAGGTGTCTTTTGTTGTTCCGAAGCTGCCCCTATTATTGTCGAAAATGAAATTCGGAGGAACAACCGAGCCGGGATTCTCATTAAAGAGCGGGCCTCGCCAAATGTGTCAAGAAATATTATTCGGCAAGGAAGAGAAGCAGGTATTTATGTGTTTCAGGAAGGTGCCGGTGTCATTGAAGAGAATGAAGTGCTGAATAATTACAGTGCGGGTATTATTGTTACCTCTAACAGTCGCCCACATGTGATGCGAAATAAAATTCATGGGAATCGCTACGAGGGCGTTTGGGTGTGCAAAGGCGGTGGTGGCACTTACCTGCAAAATGACTTGCGTGGAAACAAAAAAGGTGCGAAGGACATCGAGGAGAGTTGCTCCGTTCACTGGATTGAAAACCGTGAGGTATGAACGCAGGAATAGGTTCAGCTGCCACGTGCATGCGCGCTAATGAATCAGTTGAACGAAAGAAATTCACAAGGGTGGAGAACTGCTTCACGACACATCAAAGTAAAAATATAATGATACTTTTCGATTCGCAACCCTAGGAATCAAAGTCTTTCTACTATACATTTCCCCTAATCCCCAGAATCTTGTATATTATTATTATTATTTGATAGATATCTGAATGTGAGAAAAGTTTCGACGGGAGGAAGTGGGAACCGGACACATTTCCCGACTTTGCAGTCGCAAGGTCCTGTCGTGCATCTTTCCTTTTCTCCCCCTCTCCTCTTCAAAAGGGCGTGGACGAGATGGGGAGGGAAGAAACATTTGAATTTGTTGCAGCTGTTTCATGCGCAACGAGGTGGTATCGTTTGGTAGATACACACTCTCCATCCCTCTGAAAGGTTGATGGATCCCATACACTTTCCACGCCTTTTCTCTTTATTTTCTCGCGGTTGGGTGTTCGATAAACCGCAGAAATTTTTGAAGAGAGAAGAGGTGTTGGACACTAAATCTTTTCGGTTCTCACAAATGACCGAATTACAAACACTCCTCCACCCCCCTCTCCTCCCCTCCCTGTACATACGTATGTGCGTATGCATGAATACATTTATCTTCTTTTCCAGCCCACCCCAAATGAATGCCACACAAACCTTGTTGTTATTATGTTTTTCTGTTTTTACCGTGGTTGAAGGAAATGCCATGCGTACGCAGCGACGCGGAGGGTACCGATTTGTGACGAACTTAGGTGGGGAGCAACTTCGGTACTCAACTGATTTGTTATATTTATTAGCTTGTTCTGTATAACTCGCATACGCTTGTTATTTCTCTAAATGATATTTGCTGTAGCGCACTTCATGGTGTCCTTTTTGACTAGCCTTTAGCGGAATTAAGGCTGCGGCAGCCATGTTAACTAGCAATCCGTGCTTGTGCGCGTGTTTGTTTTGATTTGGGGCTAAGTGGTGTATGTTTTCTGTAATTGAAAGCGATACATCGGATATGTGTTGGTCTTTTTTTTTGTTTGTTAATTACATTGTTTATTAATTTATTTTTGCTAGACATTGCCTGCCTTACTTTCTTCCCCCTTGATCCACACAATCATACTCCTTTTCCCTTTTTAAATATCTTTTAGCCCTGCACTGCCGTGGAAAATTTAGTGCGGAACGATACCTGATGATAAACTCCATCCGTGCAGCCGTTTGAGAAACCGATCTGGATGTAAGCAAAATGAAGAAGCGCATTTGCTCGCGTAGACAAAAAAAAGGACTGCTGCGTTTCCCCTGCAAAGAGAAAAAAGTGAGAGGTTGTGTGATTTGTTTGTTTGAATCATAATCCTGCCGTATTCCATGACTTCAGAATTGCTCCGTTCTCAATTCATTTCGGTTGAATATATATATATATATATTCTTATTCGTGTTTCTCGGGGGCTTGTTCTTTGATTTTATTTTATTTTTGATAGTGTTTGTCGCTCTCATCCTGTACTGTGCCTTCCTTTTATTTGCTTTAGGAGACTGATGCGGCGAATTTTTAGCAAATCAACACCTGGCTGCTATGCGCGTGGTGTATTTCAAACTACGCCTTCGTTTCGTTGGTGCTGTTTTGAGTTGATTCGCGAAAGTGGAAGGATGCGAAATCGGTTGTGTTGTCACCTGCCACTGAAAGCTGCCCGCTGGCATTCAAGTGATGCGTTCACGAATGATGGGACTCCGCCGCCGCTGCCGCCCTCCAATGGCGGGGAGAGCGATTTTGTTGATCTCCAACTGGATGATCTTACAAATGCGCTGGGATCAGCCAGTGCGCGGCGAGAAGTGGGGGATTCTTCAGAACTCGGCGTCGTCAGGGAAAACGATATTCCAGAGGGTCAGGTATTTTCCCGGCTTAACATTCCAATTTCCAGTCGCCAGGAGGAACAGCGGACGAACAGTCGCAGCGCCCTCCGCGTTTTGGCTAGTGACACTCTGGAGGAGACGATTCAGCAACCCACAAGCACGGGATCGAAACAGCCACTTCCATACGATGACGAGCGGTTTGCAGACATGTTGTTGGAAATGGAAGTTGAGGGATCCCTCGACGAAACTTGGCAGGACGGGCGGAAGGCATATATAGAAGATGTAAAGGAGATACTAGAAGTTTTGCGGTCACTTAAGGTCCGGGACATCTGCGCTATCGATGTTAGTAATAAAACGAGCAACTTTGACTATATGCTGTTTGGAACGTGTGAAGGACCACGGCACATACATTTAGCGGCATGGGCGGTGCAAGAGGCGGACGCACTGAAGCGTGTCTGTAAGATAAGGCGTAAACAGGTGGACCACACATGGGAAGTCGTTCCCGTAGGGCGCATAATTGTGAATCTCATGCAGGAATCGCTTCGAGAAGAATTGTCCCTGGAGCGTAAGTGGGCCGTGACGAAATGCATGGATCCCCTTAGTGTAGCCAATGCACCAGTGAGCGAGGGGCGGAGCGTAAAGGCACACGGGTTGTGGACGTTAACGCTAAACCTACAGGACCTCGAGGATTTTGAGGTGGACTATTGCAAGGATGTCCTGCTGACGCAAGTTTGAACGCGCTATTCTTTACACACTTCTCCTTGGCACCACTCAGTTCATTACTTTTATTTATTTATTTTTTTGAAAAAAGTCCCCTTTCGGTCCTGTACGTAAAGAATGCACCCTTCCACGAGAAATGGCACTGTGTAATAATTTTGTTTGCGTGGTCCGTCCCGTATTTTTAATTTTATGCTCACTTCCCCCAGATTGCCACTTTTAACATGTTACGCGTAATATTTCTCTTCCTTCCATTTAGTTGTGGGTTATGGAATCCGCTTCACCCTTCTTTCCTCTTTTTTTTTTTCGTCGTTACAATAAATCGTTTCTGAAAAACTAATAATACCTAGCACCAGACCGTTAACTACGGAGTGAAAAAGCTTTGGGGGACACCTACGGTGGTGTGGCGACTCCCCACGCGAGCCCGACGTGTACATTAAGCCGCATCAACAGCAACGACAACACAATTTGTTTTTAAAAAATCAAAACAAATATGACACTAAAGAACAAGAGACCGGGAACAGCCCCTTTGGTTAAAGTTGGGAAAGCAGCTGAATCGGCACGGCCCTCATCCAGAAGATTCGCTCATGCAAAACAAGTACGTCGGAATGTGGAGCTTAGCGAAGATGAGGAGGAACTTCGGTATCTTGAAGAATTGCTGGGCAAACTGCTTGAAGAGAAGGCGCTGTTGGGGGATCAGATTGCCTCCATGGCAACTGATGTGCTTGACTACGGTGAAGTGGTTAAACTGGAATTGCGACTTGAGGCCGCGCGTTCACAGAGGAAAGAGGCGATCATCAAAATAAATGGTATGGGTGCGTGCTTCAATACGGGCAAGGGGACAGTTGGTAAGAAATCACCCACAGAAGCGTTGCAAAGACGGGAATACCTCGAAGTGAAGCACTCCATACATAGTCTTAGTATGGAAGTTGGGCAGCTGCGACTCAAGCTGGAGACTTTGAAAAACGAGATTAAGGAATGCGACGCATATGACTCGGTTGTGCAGGAGGAAAATGAGGGACTCTCATCCCAGGCCGCACATGCAGACGCAGAAAGGGAACTTAAAAGGTTGATTAACGAGAAGCACCGCATCATAAGGCGAGTGGAGGAAGCAAATGCCGCACATCTTGCTGCAATACGCCAGGAGGCAAAGGTGGCACGTGATCTTGGTCTATTAGAAAAACGAACGCGGAAATTTTCACAGTTATACAAACCAGAAGCCGAAGTAAGCGATGTATGCCCCAAAATTGAGGAAGCACAGTTTCTTCACTCAGCCACTGATTTGGCAGACTGGGGAAAGTTTAGCCATGCGAATTGTGGTCCTTGTTTTTGCCTGCCTGTGCGCATTGCGCAAGCCGACACTCCACCGAAAAGGGCAGCCTGCCCGGCGCCGACAACTGCGCGTCGGGACACCCCTCCCCACGGGTAACACACACAGACACAGTTGAAAGGAAACCTTTTACTCTGGA
>NW_027123374.1:318-2039 GCF_001457755.1 Trypanosoma equiperdum | reverse complement strand
TTTTTTTTTTTTACAAATTCGGGCATGGAAAGCGATGCTAAAAGGTTGGGGGAAAGGAAATGCCCCTCTGTCAAATCAGAATACCGGAGTTGGCGATCACTGGATGTCATTATACCCTGTAATTTAATATCGAAACATCTACATCGCCAATTTCCAAATGATACCATTATCAAATGTTTCAAAAAAAAATAATGAGCTCATTTTTGTGTGAGCAAATGTGTATATTTGAACAACAACTGAACCATTGTTTACCACAATGTTGATACCGCTGAACCACAGGCTACCACGAATGTGTAAGCATAAACTTTTTGTGACTTGCTTGCTTATTTCTGAAAAGTTGGTAACTTTCTTCTTTCCATCGTTTTATTTTCACCCCCAGTACGTCAGCGTGTTGCATATTTAGTGATTTGAGCGTCTCAGTCCCCATACGCACAAACGCACTCTGCGTTTTCCCACGTGTGTGCGACACCTTCGTCGGAAATAAAAGGGCTAAAGAAGAAGAACTTCATCAACATCAACCAGATGGCGGCAACAGAACGGCCCTCAACGCATGCGGTGCGAAATGAAGGTCGACGAGGACAAGAACCCAGGGGGGAAGGGGGGTGAATGAGCACCCGCCGCCACCGGTTTCAAAGGTTTTCGCAATGATATTGATTTCTTCCCGAAGGAGCTTCGCCAGCTTCGAGTCCGTCGGCAAGAGTTACACCACAGTCACCGTCACCTATATTATGTGTCTCATCTTTTGCGCCGGGCATCGTTTGAGAGGATTAGCAAAGGGCTTCCAGTATTTCCAGTCATAAGACGACGTGGGCTTCTTTTCTTTCTCCACATTCCCATATGAGAAGCTTGACATCTCAAACTCCCTGAGACGATGTTTGGAATGCGTCGGGAAGCGCGACGCACCGCTGACGTGTATTCCGTTGTCGTTCTCCTTGGAAATTTCCCCGTAATGATGGGAGTCGCTTTCCGTACACTGCGTTTCTGCACGCGCCGCCTGCCATACCTCACATTTACTACACAAACGCTTCGTGCGGAAAGAAGAGCAGTACACCCTCACGTTTGTGGTACTCTCATTTCCATCCCATCTTTCAGCACAGCTGGCCTGCAATCACCGTGCCTTTGCGTGTTCCCATGCGTTCCTTCAAGCTAATACATATATATTAAGATGAAGTGGGGAAGTCGTCGCATTGATGCCACCACCTCCATATCTACAGGGATTCAAGACACACTTTCAGATCTTCACATGCTTTTCCGCGGACCACCTTGTCAATTACCAAGCCCCTGCCATTTGAGGGACTGGAAGCGAAACATACAACAGGACATGCGCAGTTGGTGCTATCAGCGACTGTTAACCAACACCGCCTCCGCATGTGCCACCACACCGTCCAAACTAAGAAAAACGGAATCAAGACGTAATCGCTACGCTTAACAGAAGCCACGCCACTGGCCGCGAGCCTCACATGTGCATCGGGACTTACCCGAAAATCCATCCACCAGCGAACCGAATCGTTTCAACCCCACAGAGCACGCTTCAATAATACGCAGTGGTATGGGTGACCGCCCACTGACCCAACATAATTTGTTTGTGGAGCACTGGCGGGGAAAATTAGGTCCTGCTAACGTACCCAAGAGCAAGAGTGGGTAAATAAGCTGGCGCCCGTTGCCGCACACACAAGAGTCCTTAACCGTTCAATGAACGTTAAATTTAAGTTCCAACCAGC
>NW_027123374.1:0-298 GCF_001457755.1 Trypanosoma equiperdum | reverse complement strand
TGGCACCACGTGGAGGTGGCCGGCATCGCCAGAGGGCATCGCTGTATTCTCCCGATACCGATCACACCATCACATATTTTTCGACGTTATCGTTGGAAGCGACACAGACTCACTGAGCTGCCCGCGGCCTTGAAAACCCATGCACGCATAGCTAAAAGCTAACTGGAGGAATTTCCGTCTCAAGGTTGACGAGCTCTGCAGGAAAATTGGTAGAGAATAACGTCAACACCCTGTAACAGAAATTGAGCTCCGACATCTGCATTGCAACGAAGGTCTCCGTTCCCCGTGGCTGCAGAGC
>NW_027123450.1:3781-7831 GCF_001457755.1 Trypanosoma equiperdum | reverse complement strand
ATATATATATATATATATATATATTCCCCCCCCTACCCTCTTCTTCACCTGTTCTTACTGTTTCGCCTTGCGCTCTGCTCGCTTCTTAATGCTTTCGTGCATTGCCAACATCTTTTCACCACGCAAAGACTCGGGCAAGAGACGGGCGATGGCTTCGATGATAATGTGGTTTCGGTGGCCGGCGGTGCGGTTCACAACACCGAGTTGATTCAACGTTTGACGCGCCATGGCAGCCGCGCCTACGGTAAGGAACGTTTCCTTCGGTGCCCGGGTGCTTGCGCCTTGCGTCATTCTGCTGACAACAAGATTTGGTGTCACAACCAAAACATCCACACCAAACTTCTTGAGTTCGTAGAAAAGGGCATCGCCAAATGAAACGTTAAATGCCTTCGTGCCGGCGTACGTTGCGAGCAGAGGCGCTGGAGTAACTGCAGAGAAGGAACCGAGCAGCACAATTCCACCGGCACGGCGGGCCTTCATCCGCGGCGCAAAGAACTTTGTCATTCGTGTGGTGGCCTCACAGTTGACCTTAATGATACGCAAGTCATCCACCACATCCGCTTCATCAAAGTAGTTGGCGTAAGTGTAATTCACACCGACGTTGTTAACCAGTAGCCCAACCGCTAGCGAATCCAACTTCGCAAAAAGCATTTTGTACTCCGCCTCACCAGCGGTTGCAAAGTCGAAAGCGATGGAGTGCCCCCTTGTGCCGCATTTCTCAATTTCGGCTACCACCTCGTCCAGCTTTGATTGTGTGCGGGAGATGACGCAAACATTAAAGCCACGATTGGCGAGGTCAAGTGCCACTGCCCGACCAATACCTTCCGTCCCACCAGTTACGACTGCCCAATCTCCAGCTTTGGAGTAGCGACGTTTGAGGTCGTGGCCGGTACTGAAGAAAGTTAAATGTACAAACTGAACCACGCGGTAGAGGCCAATAGCTGCTACCATGGCACCGAGCAACGACAGCAAAGTGCAGTCAAATAACATTTCAGTAATGGGTAGACGCAAATAGCTGTAGAGGAATAAACAGAATTGTAGAGTTACTTGAAGGGTTGCAGTACTGCTATCGGATGGTATAACTTCCCTGGGATATCTTCACGCCTCAGTTCTTCTCCTGATGACAGGGTGATACAACCTTCGTTATGAACGAGTCTCTCTTGTATATGCACTTAATGAAATAGAGAAAACTTTGAAAATTCACTACTTTTATCTTTGTCAACTTTGTTTATGATAATTAAAAAAAAAAAAACGTCCACACCGATCCTACAGCAACAAATGGCAAACGAAACATACACGAAAAGAAGGAATAATTATATAAAAGAAATGCACAAAAAAAACGATAGGGTTAGCAGCAGCAGCGTCATTCATACATTTGTGTTTATGCGACCATATATTTACGACCTGGTTTAGATTCTCCACCCACACCTTTTACCCATCAAAGTTGATGCATGCAGCAGCCACCATAACAGAGCCGAAAGGAAAAGGCATCCCGTCTTCTCTGATCACCCTTCCCTCCCTTATACAAAAATGTACCAACCCGTGTAACCGAGTTGTTAAAATTCACCACTGCTGCATCAAACACCCCAGTGCGTATGCACACGTACGCACAAGACGAAGAGATGACAAGTCACTTAGACTAACCGAATTAGCGGGCACCACCGGCGGTGCAAATTACCGCTTAGTGGGCACTTCATTATGTCGCGACACTCGGGAATGTGCCGCAATCGCACGCGCCTCTCGCGACCGTTGCTGTTCAACACTGTGAAGGCCTCCACAACACCACAATGCTCAGCTACAGTACTCAGTTGGTACTGCCGCACATCCGACTGTGACAACACCGTTGCAACCACCACATCACCATCCTGAAAAGCATCAGCAGGTGGCGGTGGTGTCAGTTGATCCTTTCGGGGCTTGAAGGGGCGAATGTCCTCCATCCGAATAACACCTCGAAAACCACCCAGTGCCCCGCCACCACCACCGTTGCTACCACTGTTACTGCACCACGTTCCGTTTACGGCTATGATCTCGCCATACGCGAAGGAGCGGGATACGCGGACGACACGCAGATGAACATTATCTCCCATACGGGGCCCGAATACTGATGTCGAAATCCACAATGACTTTGGCGCAGTCGACACCGCAGTTGAGGCCGGTGTTTCGCTCACTGATGAAGTTGCTTCTCCCGGCGTTGACAAACGTGGCGTAGCCGAGTCTCCACAAGTACCCGCGTCCTTTAAAGCGTTTAGCGACACCACTTCAATTGTCGTGGCGTCGCGGGCCCTTTTTGTCGGCTGCCGTACCGAAACGACATTGCCACTCCACTGCACAATGCCCAGAAGTGTCGTAATGATTTGGCTTGACACCGCACCATCAGACTTGGAAACAACACGAGAATAGCATCCGGTCCCAGCAATAATGGCATCGTCAGCATGATTACCAGCACTAACAGCTCCGGTATCGGATGCAGCCACCACTATGGTGCCTATTGCATCATAGATGTCAGTAGCATACAAAACATCTCCTGGTGATACGCACTTACCAGTCTTTACTATGACTGCCATTCCCTTTCCCTATAGATTCCTCTTTGTTGCTTGGTCCAGTCTGGCTTTCCTTCCTCCCCTTTCTTTTTTGTTTTGTCCTTTTCCCACTCCCTCTTTTCTTTCCTTTTCCACTTCAAACTGTTTCAGTTGAACCTTTGTTCCACTTTGTACGTGTGAGGAATGAATGCTCCGACAAATGTATATATTTATAGTTTACCCCCTTTCTTTCTTACAAGAGCCCGTCAGGTATTTCCTCCTCCCCGCTGGTGCTGTTTCTTTTCCTCCAGCAGACGAACACTCACTTTCTTCCGCTACTATTACCGCTTGTTTGAGATTAAGTGCACCCCAATTTACGAATAGCAACGGTGGCAACGAGAAGTAGAAAAAGTACGAGAGAAGAAATGAAATAGAAAACGAGTGCAAACACACATGTGTGCGTGTGTCATCTTCTTAACTGTTCGATACCATTATTATGATCATGATTTTTCGTAATCAATTGTTAATGAAGTTTATCAGTAGTAGAGGTAGTAACAGGAGTAGTGCGGCGGAGTACGAGCACACTTCCAAAAAAAACGTACTGACGTAGAGCACTACAAAAGTAATGCCAAGGAAGAAAAGCACCGGAAGAAATAATAATAATACAAAATGAAACACTCCTCTTCGCCATGATCCACTAATCACGCCAGCTTCACTCTTTGTGCATAGCGTGGCCCCTGGAAGATGCGAAACAAACGGAGGTAACAAAACAAAACAAAAGAACAAACAAACAAACAAAATAATAATTAAAGAGAATAAGATTTCTTAATTTAATTAATAAAAGTCAAATCAAAACTATAAATAAGGGGCAGCGGGGACATATAAAGCGTTAGCACCGACATCACTCCTCAGCTCCTCAGAGGTTGGCAAAGCGTAGGCGCGTCGCCTCTCGACTATTTTTTCTGCCAGTCGCCGCACGTGCGCCCGTTCTGTTGGCAGGAATCGCCAAACTGAAAGCCTGTACGAAAGCAACAGCAACAGCACAGTGATGGCTAAATAGCGGTAGACGGGAACGTAAATGATCACGAAACCCAAATAACTTAAGAGCATCAAGGCTGAAATCACACCGACCAGCGAGACGCAAGTGGAGCAAAACATTTCGCTGTTTTGTGTTAATGTGTGAGTGTCTGCGTTCGAGTGGAGTAGCGCGGTTCGACGCAGTGGTGACTTTCGTTGTTGTTTTTAATGGGGTTAGATCGCTGGAAAAGTAGGTGGATTTTTCTCTTCCCTGATATGTCAGCGCTTCAAAGTGCAATGCTCCTGCTTTTGATACTTCTAGACGGTAGTGTTATGTGTGTCTATTGCTGTTAAAACAAATGAAATCAAGACAATAGGGGAAAATAAGAGAACGTCCGTGCATGAAATTGATTATCGGTAAGGCAAAATGCTGCCTGGCGAAGCTGACGGGAGCTATTAACCCAGGGGCGCAATTCATAAGAACGCACGGCGCTTGCTCAAATCCAAATAAAAC
>NW_027123450.1:0-3757 GCF_001457755.1 Trypanosoma equiperdum | reverse complement strand
AAAAAAAAAATCAATGAAACCAAACAGCTCGGGAGTCCTAAGCGTCTGGCACCCCGCTACGCTGAACGGCCACACAAAGCAGAGAGAGGTTTAAGACGTTGCTGCACTTTTTGGGTTTGCTGCCGTTGCAGTTTATCCCTCAGTCGCCGCAGCTGTGCCTCTTTGCCTACTTTCAGACTCCGCAGTTCACTTAGTCGTCTCATCTCACTTCTATGTTTTTCACCCACCTCTTGCATCCGCTTCTGTAAAAGCTGCAGTGACTCCTTAACACCTTGCAGCTCAACCTCCACCGCTTGTTGACCCCTTGTCAAACCTTCGCGCAGGGAGGTAAGAAGCTGCGTGTCATTTGGATTCTGCCGCTCTGAACGCTTCGGCAAATTGGATGACGTTGCCTCTATAGTTCGTTCTCGATGGGACCCGGTGGAGCGCATAGCGTGAAGCATCTTCCTCAAGGCAGATACCTCATGCTCAAGAAACATTACACGAGCATCAAGTTGATTTCCCTTCTCCCACAGTTTCTCACGTGTCGTTGACGCGTGGAGAATGAACTTCGCGTGCAGGACCTCTGGATCAACGCTAGTGTCCGCCAACAAAGATTCGTCCTTCTCAACCATATATTCCCATGGTGACGACGATGTAACCGACGAAGGATCGGAATTCTGCCCTGCACGGACGTTTACATTTGCTGCTAGCGCGGCGTTTCGTGCCATCGACCGCATAATGTCTTGGTAACGATCTTTCAGTGCTTGAAGTTGCTGCTGTCGACGACGCAGCTCCGCATGCTTATCTGAAACAGCACGTTGCTCCAGGTGCAGAAGCAGCAACGCATTCTTTGCATCGTCCTGATGTGCCTCCTCGGCTGCCAAAGCTTGACCACGCATTATTTCCTGCATGCCGGCAGCCTCGCAACTTGCTACCATGCGAGATTCTGCCAAGCGATTGAGGGTCTGTAGCTGTAAGTTCGCCTCTTCCACAAGCAGTAACGCTGTCTGTTTTTCCTGCTGCGACTGCGCCTTCTCCGACTCCAGTCGTTGTAGCTCTGCTCCACGCAGTCCTGCCTCACCAACCAGATGCGCCAACTTCTCTTCATCCTCCAACAATGCACGACGGCGGCTATTCAAGGTGTATTGCAGGGGTGCGACGAGACGCCGCAGTTCATAGCCACGACGTTGCTCTCCTTGCAGCCGCACCCGTAAGTCCTGCGCGTTGCCCAAAAGCATGGCGTATTGCGCCCCACTGCGAGCAGCTGCTTCCAAACGGGCCGCCTGGAGACGCTGCTGTTGTTCCTCCACCTTCGATGTTAGTGCCTCCGCCTGACGCTCGCATTGCTCACGCAGCTGACACTGTTGGGCGTGGTCACGATCCGCAGCTGCCAGAGACTTCCGGACCGCTGCCATTCGTCCATCTAGCGATTCGCCCTGCCTAGCGTGTTGCATCAGCTGCGAGACACACGCAACGTTTGCCGCACGGAGGCGCTCCATCTGGCCGTCAAGCTGCCGCTCATTAGCTTTCAAAGCGTCAAGGGTCTGTAAAAGATAGCGCGGCCCCGGAACGTTTGTACCTTCCTTTTGTTGCCTTTGTATTTCGTCACGCACGACCTTTAGCTCTTGGGCGTGGTGAATGAGTTGCGCCTGTCTATTCCAACGCTCATCACGCAACATTATAGCGTTATCGCGCGACAAAGCTAGCTCTCGATTAACATCCCTTTGTGCGGATAGCTGCCGCCGCATGCTTGCCATCTCCTTCTGTTGATTCTCCACTTCAGCTGTGGTACTGCTCAACAACGCAGTTAATCTGTCCTGCTCACGGAGACGGTCCTGCAGATGTTTGTCGACCAACTTGCGCTGTCTCTCAAGCTCCTCAGCCTCACATTGAAGCTTCATTAACATAGTTCGCTGCGACTCCATCGACTCCTTGCCAGTGGCGTACAACGCCGCGTTCTCAAGCGTCCGCGCCTCTGTTGATTTCATTAGTTCGTGCACCTGTTGGATAGTAAGGGAGGACTTCAGTTTCTCTCGTTTCTCTCGCTCAATGCTTGCCCTCATGGCCGCAAGCTCACGCTGGACCCGCTTGTACTCCTCTCGCTCACGGTCTAGTTGATCCTTAGCGGCATTGAAGGTGGTCTGTTCCCTCTGCAAGGCTCCTTGCAGTTGATCGAAGCGCTGACGGTTCTGTGCTTCAAAAACGCTCAGGTGCTTTTGAAATTCCCCCCCATCGATCCCCTCATTTTCTCGTTGTTGCAATAATTCTTCCTGCTCATGCAGAACTGAAGCCAACTCCTGCTGTTGCCGCTCAAGTGCCAACGTTTTTGACTTAAGTGCCGCTTCGGACCGCAACAATAACTCTTGAAGTTGGTCTTGACGACGGTGCAGTGTTTGCAGCTCAGTGCGGAAGTATGAACCATCCTGCCGCACCTGTTGCAGCTCCGCCTCATCGCTTTCTTCCAACTTTTTCTGCTCTGTAAGAGCAAGCGCAGCAGAATCGACGGCACGCCGCAGCTGTCCAATATTCCTCAGCATAAGCTCCACAACTTCACGATGCGCTGCAGCTTCGTCCATCTTCTCGCTCAAGTCAGTGGCAGCGCGTTGGGCCCTGCGCTGAAGAGCGCGGTTTTCCTCACTGAGCACCCATGACGGCCACTGCATGACCCCACACGAAGTGTACACGCCTGTGCTTTCGCACGCCTACAAAGAAACGAACAGAAGGGGAAGAAAAAGAACCATCACATCCTTGTCAAGATGCTTCAGGGCATCTCACGTTGTGTGAAGAGGGGTTGACGAGCTGAAGAGGGAAACCACAAGGCAAACGGTACAAAAGTGAAAAAGACTAATGAACTGAACAACCTCAAAAGGGGTAGTGAGTCAGTGTGCAGACGCACAGGCACCAACACGAAATTGCGGCAGCTCTCAATAAAGGGTGCGCGAGTACAGAAGGATCAACAAGCTCAGTAGAAGGGCTTCAGGTTCTAAACCTTAACCAAAGGCAAAAAGCCTCCCCTCCGTAACACTCCACTTCCCCCTTTTTTTTTCGTTCGCGTCTATGCACTCCCTGACAAAAGGGACATAAGTTCGTCTTTCGCCCTAGCGGCATCACGGTCCTTCCATCGCTCATATTCCGCCATGTCCTGAGGGTGATCAGTGTCATCTGGTAGCGTTGCGTGTTCCGTTGCCATGTCAGCAGCCATTGCCCCTGGCTCCAACTCGCTGTCATTGCGAGGCCGCTTCTGGGAAGCGGAGGAGTAAACCATATTTACTCGCGACGTCAGTGGTTTTGAAGAACTATTGGAAACATATTTAATAAGGTCATCCTCATCATCATCACTCCCACCAGCAGCGACATCACCACCATGATTGCCTTGTACACACTTTGATGATGTCCCCAAGGGGCTACGCTGATGAGGAAGCGGCACCAACGGCAGACCAAGTTCCTCCTCCTCCTCTTCGTCGGGTGAAACGTTTGTGCTACTCACAACACGGGGCTCAGCCGACATTTTGTTTTCCATTACAAAGAAAATGGACACACGACCAAAGGTTAACAGTTGCCACGTTTCAACTCGGTAAACGTAATTCAGAAACAGCAGCACTGCAACAAAGAGCGTCTACAAAAGAAGAGAACTGTGTTTTATTTATATATATATCATCTACACCGAAGGGAAAAGCCAAATCAGAAGGAAATCGGTGGACGAAGCACAAAAATGAGGAAGAGAAAAGCGAATTACGTTCAGGTAAACGTAACTGCTCCAATGGTGAGTAATACA
>NW_027123144.1:1480-2944 GCF_001457755.1 Trypanosoma equiperdum | reverse complement strand
GATCCGAAGGGTAATCAGGGAAATGGAGGGTAGTGAAAAGCTCATAGCCATTACAACGAAGGGAATGGAAACAATATTCTGCCCATTTGGGGTGACTGCACATTCAATAAAGAGAGGGGCTTTGGCACACCCAGAGTTGGCATTAGTGGCGTAAAAACACACGCCCTCGATTCAATATTATTAACACAATTGGGAAAGCACACAAACCCTCAGGAGCTTCCTCGAAGCACGGTAGGACGCTATCTGTGTCTATGGACCGCCACCATCAACAAGTCGGAGTTGCGCATGACTGTGCTGATGTAAAACCCCTGAAAAGGGGAAAAACAGATTTACCATGGGATATGCCAGATAATTCCCGCCAAGCAGGGATAGCTTTAGTAACCAGGAGTAAAACATTTTCAAGGGCATAGCATCACACGACGTTCGCAAGGACCACGGGTGGCGTCTAAGGAAGAAGAGATGACATTGCCTCTTCAGGAAGTAAATGTGGGCACATTGTATTTGGAACGGGTACGAAGACGAATGAAGGAGGAGACGCGGCAACGGTTTGAGAAGGTATGGAACTTGAAGATTGCCACAGAAGGAAAATCGAAAGAAAGAGACAGGGAGTCACATTTGCGGATTGCGGAAAAAGACGCTGTAATCATAAAAGAAGCAGGTGTTATAAGCCAACCTTCGGATCTTCCTACAAAGGGATGGGTCATACCTTTTTCAGTTGTGGAGTAGAAGTCGGCAGGAAAAAGACGCCGATTTATTGCTTGGTCCAAGGTAAAAAATGCCAAAAATGATTACGAGGCCGAAGTCCCGTTGGGATATATATCCCAATATCTAAGTGCAGTTTATGATGAATCCGCAGGGTTGTTTGATTTAAAGGCTTCTTTTTTTCCGGATGAACATGCCACAAAAGACATTTGAGTGTGTCTCCGCTGTTGCACAGAAAAGTGGGGAACTCGTAGAATTGAATCAACTCCAATTGGTTAATAAATGAAGTCATGAAATTGTAAAGACATCACGAGAGTTTTGGCAGGAGATCCTGGGGCAGCGAAACCACAATATGCGGCCACCAACGAATTGAGGGCGCACACATGGATCGACAATATCCGTATCAGTAAACCACACAAAACGGTCAAGGAATGGGGGGACCACATTGCTAAAAATATGAAAGAGTGCGGAGTAAATGTTGATGAGCAAAGAAATGGCAACACGTTACGAATTTATCGGGTTTTTATTTGAGCATGACAAACAGACGGTTTTGTTGAATGCAAAGACAATGCGGCGGATTCGAGAATCGGCTCCACTCGAGGTAGCGACCATACAACAGATGGAGAGAGTTGTATTCTGCATGATATATGCGGCTGGGGTTAGGGGAGAACCACTTTTTTCTTACTATACTTTCTTTTAAATGATGCGTTGGCGTTTATCTCGCCTAAATATGGGTTTGGTAAACCCCTCCGATTTGGTTTT
>NW_027123144.1:0-1470 GCF_001457755.1 Trypanosoma equiperdum | reverse complement strand
TATTCTGCATGATATACGTGGCTGGTATTAGGGAGCGACTTTTCTCCTGCTATATTTTCTCGAAAATGGAGCATTGTCGTTTATATCTCAAAATAGGAAATTGGTGCACCCTTCCGATAAGGCGTCCCTTCCAAAAAGTGCATTGAAGCTGGCGAAGCAGTGGATGAGCACGTTGTTAAAAAATGTGCCAGTGGTTCCACCACAGGTTCAGCCCACTACGGCCACGCTGGTGACGGATGCATCCGTGCAGGGATGGGGAGGGATGTTATTTCGAGATAAAGGAGAAATCTTAATAGCAGGAGAGTCCTGGGAAAAGGTACCCCACATGATAGCACAATGTAAAGCACGAGTGATTCAACTCATCCTGTTGGCGTTGCACGGCTGTTTCGATGGGCCATTGCATATATGCGTGGATAAAACCACTGTGATGCATATCATAAGAAAAAGAAACACACATTCAGGCGCCCTAGTGAGAGAGGCATCTAAAAGTGACAGGGTATTACGACAAGAACTGATAAATGCCACATGGAGTTGCGTACTTTCCGGGGTAAATCCAACCGATGGGGTGTTTCGAGGGCAACCTGTCAGGGGACAGGACTTAGCGACGGAGTGTAACATGTGGGGAGGAGCGCGGGAGGCGGGTTAAAGGCGCTTTAAGACACTTCCGCTTCGTAAGTAATAGTGGCGGTTAAATTAATAACAGTAAAGTCGGTTTGCGATATGAGTCATATTTCAGTAAAAATCATTTGTACGAAAACACTCTTATATTTATGGTATATTTTTTCTATTACTGTGTTGTAGAGAAGTGAGACTAGACTATTCTTAGCCATCACTGCCAAAAAACTTCTTGCGCTCAAGTTGTATCGAAAGTATTTAACTCTCAACAATGTTTTTCGATGGGCAAGGTAAGGGGAAAGGAGAAGTTGTGTCGCTGATAGTTTGCTGCTTGTTGGAAGTGGTAAAGGGAGGAAAAAACAAACCAACTTGTCAGATGGGAATGGCTTTCAGGAAAACCTGTACAGTTGAAACTGGGGAAGGGAAAGTTACGGAAGGATAAAACAAATTTGGTAATCGAATTTGTCACCGATGATAAAAACAAACGAACGGAGTTCACCACCCTGAAACCATAGCTGCGTCTTCCTCCGTCACATACGGCACAACAACGTAAGCCTAATGTTTCTTGTATGAAGAAACGCATTGTTGCTCAGGAGACGCCCATGGCCATGGCACTTTAACTAGACGCTAAGCCGGCGAAAGAACTATGCCAAGCTCGAGAGCACAACAGTTGCGGCTGATGGCGCTCACGAAAACGTGTGATGGCGGGAGGTTGCTGAGTTCAGAAACGTCAATGCCAACGGCATCATTCCCTCGACACACGAAATAAATAAGCAAAACAAGAGATGCTGCACACAAGCCATATGCCAAAGCCGAACGCAGTCATTGTTGTAATGACGTCAAGTGGGAAAGAGA
>NW_027124341.1:3770-6997 GCF_001457755.1 Trypanosoma equiperdum | reverse complement strand
AAATATGCTTCTCTTTTACTATATCTTCTCCATTAAACTTCTTTTCACTTTCAGCAGTGTTCTGCATAAAATATGCCAACGTATTGTCATACTTATTTACAGCAGCAACAATAACATCAGACCCGTCCAAATGAATTACAATATCATCATAACATGTATTTTTTCTTTCAAAAAATTCTTTAACACATCTAGGCCTTTTAACATTACTATACAAACCTGAAATCGCAATTTGTGATAACTAAAACATTGCTTAGTTTGGCACTAAATATGAGCCTACACCGTCCTTGAGTTACATGAGTTTGAACGACAACCACAAACACTCTTGGAGTCGGATGTTTGTTGGCTGTTACATTTGCATTTGTGTCGTCTTGAAGAGATATTGTGCTTATGCACAATAAAGGCAGCAGCACTGATAAAAATGTCGACACACTCAAGTTCATGACGTAATCTACTTTTTAATTTGAGAGTTTATAAGGAAATGATTAGAAAACTTAGAAGGGGATTGTTATTTACAACACTAAGGTGCTTTGTTATCGAAACAGTGTTTTCTTACAGTAATGCCTTTATATTGCTGTGAATACCGAGTCTTTATGGTTATTGCCTTAGCCTTCCCAGGAATTCTGAGCGCTTCGGACTGTTCCTCTACCTTCCCAACTTTGAAGCCATCATCGGTCCCAAGTTTGTTGAGGTTTTTGAGCGTCTCTACAGTGGTTTCCAGGCTGTCGCTGGCTGCTGCGTCCCAATATTTAATTTCGCTTATAGCCTTCGCCGGCGCTACTGAATGGCTTGTTGACCATGCGTAGCTGTTCGTGTCGCTTCCGTCGATTTTTAACGACACTGCGGCCAGGTAAATCGTTGCTTGGCTGCTGCTGGCATGTGCCAGAAATCCATACGTGTTTTGAGTGCTCAACAGCAGGAAGTTCTGGGACGCTTCGGGGTTTAGGGTGGCGGTTCCTTTTCAGTCGAACTCTCTGGATAGCGCTCCCATGTCTGTCTTGGTTGTCTGCGTTCCTTCGCCTTGTCCTAATAGCAAGTTTGCGCCTTGCTTACAGTTCGGTATGGTTGCTGCTGTTGCCGGGTCGACGTCTGAGCCGGTCGCCAACATGCAGCAAGCTTCGGCTCTCCGAGCCGTTGTTATGGTAGTTAGGAATATGCCAGCTGTTTCGGCGAGCTGCTTTGCAGCCGCACCTGACAAAGCCACTATGAACAGTTTTGGAGGTTGTTCCTTCAAATTTTCTACAGCTGCTTCCTGTTTAGGGCTGAGGTACAACAGCGCATTGGAATTGTTGTCGTCTTCCTCTAAGATTTCGTTGAAAAGCATTAGCTTAATGTTGGTTATCGTTGTTTGCAGTTGTTGAATGTTGCCCGGAATTTGCTCTGCCACAGTTGTCCAGAAGTAGCCAATTTTTCTCATCCCTATAGCTAGCCTGCATGCCTTGTCAAAGCCTTTCACGTGTGGGGTTTCTTTGGTTCCAACGGCTGGCTTGCCGATTAGTGAACAGCACAGTGCTAGCACTAGCCGCTTCATGGTGCTTTTTGTTTGGGTTTTAACTGTATAGCCTGTTTTGTGGGAGAAGCCTTACGTGAGGCTGGAAGCTTTGCTAAGAGCTCTTTTTTGTCGTGCAGAAAGGAGTTTTCCGGGGCGAACAACAGTTGCTTGCGCTGCGTCTGGCGGCAAGTTGCCAAGGACGGCTAGTCGCACAGATGAAATATTCTTACACTCCTCCCATCGCGAGTACTGGGAATTATTTGTTTTCTGTTGAATAATGAGCCGTACGCTGCTGAATCATTTATATTTTTGGTTAAAGATAGCCTTCTCTTTTGCGTTTGATATTTTTTGGCGGTGGCTTCAGCACTGTTTGGTGTGGCATGGTCACCGCCGGCTCCGGCCCTTCCTCTGCATCAGTCATTTTTTGTCTGAGTTTCATTTGTGAACCTCCACTATAAAAGCCGTGAACGCGCAGCGTATATATATACACATATATATATATATATATTATGTGCGTTGCTGCTGCTGTACACGCACATCTGGAGTTTCCACAATGTGTAACTGGTTTCTTTTGCTGTTTTGAGTTTGTCTCTTTCTCTATGCTTTATGTGTCACATTCCTTTTATACGCTACTAGCGAAGGCCGCTTCCTTGAAAAAGGTTAAACATGTCGGTTACTTTACGAGATATATCCAACCATCCGTTCCACTTTTTTGGTGTGAGCCTCCATATCCCTACACACAAGTTCCACCACTAATCACGTTTCCTATGTGACAAATGTTTCAATGTTTGTACGCTATATTTTACTGTATAACAGTTTCATTGCGGCCTTTCCTTTATTTTTTCCTAATTCTTAAACTTGTTGCTATTCTTTTTAAATTTGATTGCTTTTCTTGGAATTTTAATCAAGGTTAAGCGCGATAGTCAACTTTTTTTCCACACGTCTGCCTCACTTTCGTTAATTCTGGTGAGATCCTCTTTTTCATATGAATTGGAAACCCGTTGTAAGTTGGCTTCTAAACGATAAATTGCTACGTATCTATAATAGCACTTTTTGTTAAAACAATGCACTTCTTAATGAGATATTTTGAGAATTTTGGAAGTGGTGCTTCTAATTGCTTTGCACTGCCTCTTTGCGTAAGTAGTGGAAACTCCATTTGTTGTGTACAATGCACGCTTTCTTTCCATTATTTTCCCCCTCTATCATCGCTTTGTTTATGATGATGACATCGTTATATGTGTGTTTGAAAGTACGTATATTTTATTCCTCTCACTTACTTCCTATAAATGAGCATTTTTAATGTTTTAAGTGCTTCTGTTCCGTTTGTTCATTTAATATTAACCACAAATAATATTATAATATTAGAATGTACACACACACACACACACAGCCTTCTGCTATTATTTTTTATACTATTGATATTATGACCATAACTAGCATACATAATATAAAAAAACAAAACAGAATAACAAATTATAATATTACTCATTTTTGTTACCCTATCACTCTACTACTTTAAAATAATATGACACTTTAATATCAAATTTTTACATTTGCAAATTTTAACAATTTCACTGGTTTTGAAAAGTTTTTAAAGTGGTAAAATATATTAAATATTAGAAAATTTCATAATTTTCATAAAATCGAGCAAGAATCCTTATAATAATAAAATGCTACCAAACTCCCAATGGAATAAGAAATCAGAGCCAATTTCTTATTGCAGAGAAAACTGCAATTT
>NW_027124341.1:3232-3760 GCF_001457755.1 Trypanosoma equiperdum | reverse complement strand
CTGGTTTCCCTTTGCATTTTCTGATGTTGTTTAAGCCGCTCATGTTTGAGTTCCTGGCAAAAAAACACCGCTTTTTGAGGTTTTCGTTTCATTAAATTTGCACTTTTTGTTACCCTCAGCTGCGCTTTCATTATAGCTGCAGTACAGCTTGTTTTTGCATTCAGTTGCATCCGTGGTCTTATTGCAAATATCCTCTGTTGTTTTCTTGTCTGTGCTCTCGCAAACTTTTTCAGCCTGCGCTTTGGCGACAAGTTTCTGGTTTTGGTCCAGTGCTGCCCTTTCGCCTTCTGCAATTTGGGTTGCAGACAGCTTCATGACTTTTGTTTGCTTTGTTTGCAAGCTCTCTTGTATCGGTACCTTTTATTGGTCCAACCTTTTGATGAAGGGTACATTTTCGTGTTTGCCGTTGAAGCCGAATGTCCTTTCTACATCTTTGCGAGTTGGTGTATAGCCTATGTCATTTAGCTTATTAGTTGCTATCTTTATTGCAGTTAGCATTGTCTCGTCTGGTGGGTCTGCTATTAGTAG
>NW_027124341.1:2222-3222 GCF_001457755.1 Trypanosoma equiperdum | reverse complement strand
CGGCCTTCGCTGTTGCTAGTGCCGGTTCGGTTCCTGTGTGGGTTACTGTAAGTACACCGCCGCACCATTTTGCTGCTTTCAGTTGTGCTGCTGTTGCAGCCGAATAGCCGCCGCCGTCGCTGCTAGTTAGTTTGCATGTCTTGGTTTCCTTCAACGCTTGCTTGTTTCCAAAGTTAAAGTTATCTTTTTCCAGAGTTGATAGTTCGTCAGTAGTTGTTTTCGCTCTAACCGCTTGGGCGAAACAATCACCGAGATCGGAATCCTCGACTTTCGTGTCGTCGCTGCAGTCCTTAATTATGCAGACGTTGTTGGTACCTGTGGTGTCGCCGGTGCTTGTGAAAATCGCCACAAAATCGTCGATTAGGCCCGGTGCGTATGCTGATTTTGCTGCTGGTTCCTGGAGCCTCTTCTGCTATTACCTTTAATTCGGATTCAATGCGGTGAGGGCCGTGTCTGTGAATGCTTTGAGCGTGGCTAGTTGCGTTGAAGGCTGCGTTTCCATCACCTGCACGGTCGCTATTTTTTGGAAAAAAAGACTATATTCCGCCTGCCATCCTGCTAGTTTGGTTATTCTGTCCGTCAGTAAAGTCGCCACAGTTTTTCCAGCTTTGGATGCTTTGCAAAGTTCTCTTAGTGCTATGAGGTGCGCCGCTTCTTGCGGTGCCACCGTAGCTGTTCTGCTATTGTGGTTTATTATCAGTTCATATGCTAAAATTAGGATAAGCATCGGCATTCTGTATGTTTTTCTTGCCTACTTAAGTTGGTTCTTGTAGAAGTTACCGTTTTTGGCAGTAGAAAAGATTGTATGGTTGTTATGGGGCGTCACTATCGAGTTTCTGTCGGCTATCTGCCGGAGCTGCCACCGCACGTGGCTTCGCGTGTATTTTTGAGGTATTCTTTATAGTGAATCTTTAGTGATATCGGAGGTGAGGCTTGGCACTGCACCACTCAGCGCGTGTTCCATGGCCTGTCTTGATTGTGTCAATGAGTAGCCCACTTA
>NW_027124341.1:1292-2212 GCF_001457755.1 Trypanosoma equiperdum | reverse complement strand
TTCGGCTTATGTGTTTTTACGATGACCTGATCCTTTAAGACGCTCCTTGCTTGTTTCTGTTATTCCCTCTGCTTAGAGATTGGGCTGGTCTTCTTAATATTTGCGCCGTTCATTTTGTTTATTCTTTGAATGTTGCAAAGTGTAGCGCTATTTAGGGGTTCAATTCTCATTTTTAATACAAAGCCATATCTTTATGTATCTATATAATTTCTATTTCGTTTCGTCGCTACTCCTTCCGTGTGCATATATTTTTTAAAAAAGATCACATTTATATACATGGAGATTCAAATTTTCTGCTTATCTAGCATTTTTATTCCGTTGCACTCCTGTATTGTATGTTGCTGTAATGGCCGGGTAGTGTTGATTCATATCACAAACATTTCTTGGGTTTTATTCATGCTTTACATACTGTGTTTTTTCGGGCCTCTACTCTTTATATTTTCTAATTCTATTGCAAACTTAATTCTTATTCTTTTGTGCACGCCTAACGTGTATTAGTAGGGCTACATTATTTCATATTTGTATTTGAATCAGTCGCTCTTTAAGCACTGCCACATTATCATCTGTATCCCAATATGGAACAGGGGGACCGGCGCCGTTAATTCCCTCAACTTCATAGATATCATATAAAAGATTATATATGCGTTTCTCTCGGCAGCTTCCGCGTGTTTATCCTCTTTTTTCTCCACGGTATTTTATTATCAGTCATATTTTTAAAATATTTCCGTTAATATTCTTTTCCACTAAAGCAAGCCATTATTACTATACCTGATGAGAAGACTTCAAAATTATTTTGCACTTATTCACTCCCGGCTTCTCCTTCATAGGTGGATATTAAGATCTTCAGCAAGATTAAAAAACTACAGTCACAACTATTATCTCTGTAGTCACATTTATTATTTTATCAAATTGAAATGTAG
>NW_027124341.1:444-1282 GCF_001457755.1 Trypanosoma equiperdum | reverse complement strand
GCTTTCAGTCATGTACTGCTGCGTATGCAGCTTATTCATTTCGTTCTGTTTAAGATACCAGTTGTATTACCGCTACTGGTTTTGTGGCTAATGTAACGAGTCAATTTTCTTTCAATTCTAGATTATTCCTTTCTATGTTCGTCCTCTGCTTTTTTGTCTGTGAAACGGTGCACGCAGTAATGTTTTTCTTTGTAACTGCTCATATTCTATCTCCAATTCTCTCTGTATCTTTCTTGATTTTATTTAATAATACTCCTTGTGGTCTTTTTATCACATAGTAACTTAATAACGTTACATATTTTATATTGATTTGTGTGCTTCTAGCTTAACATTGTATTTACTCTTTACCACCACTCTTACTAATATATTATTATATACATCAACAACACTCTTTTATCAATATCATCATCATTATTATTATTATCATTACTACTCTTATTATAATATTCGTATATGCACACAGTCACACTTTTTTCAATATCATTACTGTTTTCACTACAGCTGAAATTCATAAAAAAATAAAGGAAATTAGAATACCACTTACCTTACCTGCCATATCGCCACACTACTTTACATCCGGAGGCCACTTTTATACACATTTCACTGAAATTTAATATCACATTTTTTACACTTCTAATTTACACAAAATTTACTCACTTTCATCAAAAAGTGTGATAATATCTAAATATTTATGAATTGTAACAAATTGTATCCTCAAAAAAATGTTTATAAGCTTTTATAAGCTTCAAAAATTTTAGCAAAAAGCTTTTACCGATAATTATTAAAATTGTTATGTTAGAAGAAAAAATGCAAGCAAAAGAGGGGTCTTATGAATGAA
>NW_027124341.1:0-434 GCF_001457755.1 Trypanosoma equiperdum | reverse complement strand
AAGAATTGCTTCCTGTGGTGTTTGTGTTTTTTGTTTTTTCATTCTCCGCTTTCACAGCATCTTTAAGTTTGCACTCCCCATCTTTGAATTCACACCCATCCTTTTTGTTGCATTTACCCTCGTCTGTTTCTCCCTTGCACACTTCTGTCTTTTTGTGGTGCTTCTGTTGCGTTTAGTGTGTGATGGTTGAGCACCTGGATTCAAAAAAAATAATTCACCAAAAAAAGATTGGTCGGCTGCTGGTCGGAGAAGGGCCTGCGGTTGCGTTTTTTAAAAAAATTTGCACCGCAAGAGGCAGAGCTGAAATTCACAAAGAAAAAAAGTAACAAATCGAGGCGGCGGTGGGGTGAAAAAATAAGAAGGCGAAGATTCCTGCTGTGTGAATAAGGGTTAGGGTTTGCATCAAGATAGAGTCGCTGCATCACCAAAAAAAA
>NW_027123311.1:5787-6384 GCF_001457755.1 Trypanosoma equiperdum | reverse complement strand
CTCTCCTATTATTATTATTATTAGTATTACTGTCGTAGCCATAACTTATATGCATAACATAATTAAATTAGTAACTTTTATAATAGCAAAAATTCTTTATACACTGAGATCAAACTACTTAGCTACAATTTGTTGCTTTCACTCCAACATTTTGCATCTTCAAGTTTTTAAAATTTTGAATATTTCCATCAAAAATTGTTGAAAAATATATAATTTCAGTAATTTTTGAAAATTATCTCAAGAAAAGAAAATTTAATAAAGTTTACCAAATACACCTATAATTCAAAATACCTGAAATACCACCAAACACACAAAAGTAGCAGAAATCATAGGTAATTTCTTATTTTCGATAATGCTGGAATCACGGCACATTTCTTTTTCTAGATCAGGCTAATTATCTTTTCTTTTTTCCATGCACAATTTTGTTTACCGCCTGTTTTGTCACCTTCACACTTTGGTTTATCAGCGCCGTGTCTTGCACATCCATTTGCAGCTGCCCCCTCTTTTGCTGCACCTTCTGTTTCTGTTGATCGGGCTGCTTGTTCTGCAACTTGGTCTTCGGTTGGAATGCATGGACCGTCATCCTCCTTTTTGCCA
>NW_027123311.1:2978-5777 GCF_001457755.1 Trypanosoma equiperdum | reverse complement strand
CCTAGGCATTCCGTCTTGGACTTGTTGTGTGTCTCGCACCGAACGTTGATGTCTTTTTTTGGCGAATCACTGAATTTTGTCGACACCTTATCCATTGTCGCTGCCAAAGCTCTGGAATGTCTAATTGCCGCTGTGGTGGCTGCAGCTCTGGCTTTTAGTTGCGTGTTAACGCTGGCTGCTGCTGCTTCGGCTTGTTCTAGTTGTTTTAGATTGCTTGCTATTGTTTTTATTGTCGTTAGCCACTGAAGTTCGTTTTCCTTTTCCGGGCTTGCTACTAGCCCGGAGAATTTGATGCACATCCCGGCGCTACTCGCCCCAGTGCAGTCAGTGCTTCTGAATGCCCCTAGGTAGCCGTTGGTTTGGTCTGTATGGATTAGCGCTCTGAGGGTTGCTATTGCGTGCTCAAGTTCCTGTCTCGTTATCGGTTCCTTTGGGGTTGGTCCGCACGATTTTGCGAGTTTTTCGTAGTCATCTTTTGCTGGCGCTATCGAGTTTGACGTCCATGCTGCCCCTGCTTCTGCCGCTTCTGTGCAAGCGCCGTTTGTTACCGCGTTGCCGTTGGCTTTGTGGCAAAGGCACGTTAGCGTTGCCAGGGCTGATTGCGGCCCTACGCCGTTTTGTTTTACTGTGCACACGTTCGTCCTGGTCCCAGTCACGGCTGCTGAAAACGGCTTGGTTACGTCTATGTTGTCGGCAGCTGTATTTCCTTGCCCTAGCGCCGCTGCTGTTATGCTCGCTGTTGGCGGCTCCGACTGATATTTAGCTGTTTCTGGGTTGACATTTGGGTACTGCTTTAGTATCTCCTTCGCCTCTGCCGCTATTGCTGCTACTTGCGCTGCCGCCAGCCTTTTTGCTGTTGGTGTTAGTTCCGGCGTGACTGTTTTTTTTTATTTTCTGGTTGTCTGCTCCTTGTTTCAGAGCTTCGGCGGCTGCTTTCCAGTCGTCCCAAAATTCAGTTTCACCTACGTCTTTTATACGCGCAGCGGCAGCGTTTTCTTGCACTGTTTTGCGGCCTGGATCTTTGTAGAATTTGGCCTGCCATTCGTCTGGTGAAAGAGTGAAATTAAGCTCCTGTATGTAATTATAAGTAGACTGGTCGAGTGGCTCAACGGTTGGGACTTCGACGGCGCGCCCTGCCATTCGTATGAAAGCACAAAGCGCTGCGTGTTCAGCTCTGTTTTCGCCATACCCCATGTTGCCGCCGGCTGCCAGTTTTGGTCCGATAATAACAAGTAGCGCCAATGCTAGACGGTGCATTTGTATCGCTGGTTTGATTTGTCTTCACTAGTTTTCGAAAATGGAGGTTGATTTAACGGAGAAGGTATCACCACGTTAAATACCACGCTGTGAGCCTGATAAATCTATGTTCAATGTTTTGTGACCATCGCCGTATCTAAGATCCCCCTGGTGTCGTGAAAGCTAGTTAACAAAGCAGAAATATCGCTCGTCATTTACATTTGCTAAGAAACCTGGCGGTGTTGTTCACAAGTCTCCACTACTGAGGGATTCCACTTGGAATATTCCGGTTATCTCTTGGGAAATATTAGGAAAAGAAGTTAAAACAAAAATGCGTGGAATTATTTGAATCTCGTATGGCATGCTTGCATTTTTCGCAGCTTTACCACTTCAAATAACTCCCTTTCTTTAAATTAATTGTCACAAATATTCCAGCATTCAAAATCCTGCTTTTCTCAATCAACAGCGCAACTCTCAATCTTACCCAAGTCTGCCGAACCAAATTCCCTTTCCTTTAAACTTTTATGCCAAGTAAGATTTTTCACAATTAACTTCGCTTTCTCCTTCCACGCAATAGGCTGTCCTGGAAGATAAATGAATGGAGCCTCTTCGACTTTTACCACAGCGTGGAACAGTAAAAAATCTCTCTTCATAATTCAATCCAATCATTTCTCTTCTCAAGAGAAATCTCTGCCCCACAGCCTCTTCCCAAACTGCACTCCATATTAACAACGGTTTGTAAATACTCTGCTCTGACCACCACTTCTCACTCCCTTTCAATAACTCTCCAAATGAATATTCAAATTTGTTAAATGCCGACACTCGTGCTTTAAAAGTATCTCCAGTAAAATAAGGTTTTCAACCTGGACGTGATTTTAGTAAAAGAAGTAATTTTTTATCTTCCTCTTCGTTTCTGTGACCGACATTAAAAAACCAGTAACACCTCTCTACATGCTCTTTGTCATTACCCTTTTTCTCTCCTGCAGTATTTTGCATAAAACATTCCACAGGACTATCATACTTCTTACAATCAGAAACAATAACATCAGACCCATCCAAATTAAGTACAATATCCTCATCACTTGCATTCCGTTTTTCTAAATATTCTATAACCCATCTAGACCTTTTCACATGGCCATACAAACCTTCCATCTCAATTGTAATAATTTCAATATTGTTCAGCTTTTCACTCAAAATGAGCCCACACCATCCTTGAGTTGCATGAGTTTGAACTGCAACTACAAAGACTTTTGGTGTCTGAGGAACATTTTCTTTTATATTTATCTCTTTCTTACCTTGATGATATATTGAGCTTAAATACAATAATTGCATCAGACGCAAAAAAAATACTAAAATAGCAAATGTCTTTAGGTATTCTACCTTTAAATTTTGAGAAGAGTATACAGAAAAACTTATAAACTGTACGAAAATAAGTTGGTTACGACATGAAGCCGTTTGTTGAGGAAAGTGTCTTCATATACATATAATGCTTTAATATTCTTATGCTAAAACAGTTCATTGGTGCAACTGTGGCGTTTGAAGTTTGTCTTTTGGCACGGATCG